>NC_068283.1:41132824-41184387 GCF_025860055.1 Xyrauchen texanus | reverse complement strand
AAAAAGCTCGGAGGATCATCAGAGACTCCAGCCACCCGAGTCATGGGCTGTTCTCACTGCTACCATCAGGCAGGCAGTATCGCAGCATCAGGACCCGCACCAGCCGACTACATGATAGCTTCTTCCCCCAAGCAATCAGACTGTTGAACACTTGATCTCTCACAATCAACAATCAGCACTGCACTTTATTAATCTATAATCTCACACTGGACTGTCAACATATTCTCCTCAATACAACTACTTGTGACGTAATGAAGCTAGGAAGCAAGTTGCAAGTTGACAATTAGTTTATTGACAGTCAAATTGAGAAGATAGGGAAAAGTCCGGGTGATGGTCTAGTGGCGTAGAGTCTCCAATGGTCAGATGATCGTGGTGAGAAGAGTGAAGAGAAGTGTTGAACAGACACGGCTAATCCGGTAACAGCAAACAGGACACCTAAACAGGGACAACGAGAGAACTGGACTGGAACTCTGAAGAGCTTAACAACACCGACATCACAAACAACGATCTGACAAGGAGATGAGAGAGTGGTGAGAATTTAAAGGGAATGGGAATGAGTAACAGCTGGTGAGAGGAGTGATTGCGCAGAGCCTAATCATGGTACAAACAACACGCCCACACATTCACGCGACCCACACAACACACACTAAGAACAAGGCACGCAGACAAGGAAGAGACATAGGATTAAATACCGCGGACAGTACTCCTTCCCCTAGGAACGCCTCCTGGCGCTCCCAGGCTCCCCTTACCCGCCGATTGTAGTCATCGATAAGGAGTGATCCAGAATGTCTCTGGCCGGTACCCAACCTCTCCTCCGACCGTAACCTTCCCAGTCCACCAGGTACTGAAATCCGCGCCCTCCGCCTTGAGTCCAGAATACGGTTGACCGAATAGTAGGTTCCCCGCTCTACGAAGTCGCGGGCGGGGGAACCGAACCGGCGGGTTAATGCGGAATAAAAGACGGGTTTTATTTTGGATACATGAAATACGGGTGAATTCTCCTGTACGCTGGAGGAAGGTTGAGGCGACTGCCACCGACTAACGATCTTGGTGACAGCTTAACGGGCCAATAAATTTAGGTGCAAGTTTATTAGATACGGAACGTAGAGGAATGTTCTTAGTAGAAAGCCACACTTTTTGACCAACGACGATAATGGGAGGCCTAGACCGGTGGCGCATCAGCTTTGGCCTTGGTGCGTGACCCCACTTGGAGTAGAGTCTCCCGGCCCTAGTCCAAGTGCGGTGACACCTCTGGATCTAAGGCGTGAGCCGAGGGGACCGCGACTTCGGATTCCAGACTAGGAAAAATAGGTGGCTGGTAACCTACACTACACTCAAACGGAGATAGGCCCGTGGATGATACTGGTAACGTGTTGTGGGCGCACTCAACAAAAGACAGTTGCTGACTCCATGAGGAAGGATTCTTGGATACCAAACATCGTGAACGCTTCTCCAGATCCTGGTTGGCTCGCCAGATTGACCATTGCTCTGGGGATGAAACCCTGAGGACAGACTAACAGTCGCTCCCAGTAATTTACAAAATTCTCGCCAAAATTTGGACACAAATTGGGGTCCTTCTGTCAGAGACCACATCTGTCGGGAGGCCATGTAGCCGAAAGACGTGGTCAATGACAATCACCGCTGTCTCCTTGGCAGAGGGTAATTTGGGCAAGGGAATGAAGTGGGCTCGCTGAGAACCGGGTCCACCACGTTAAAACTACCGTGGTGTCCCTGTGAGGGTGGGAGGGCGTGATAAAATCTAGAGCTTATATGGGACCAGGGTCTCGATGGCACCGCAGCGTTGAAGTAACCCGCCTGGGGGTCGATTGGAACTCTTACCAGTGGCGTAGACTGAGCAAGCCAAAACAAAACTGTGAACGCCACTGAACCATCAAAGGCCACCAGAATCGTTGCTTGACTAAAAACTTAGTTCGATTAACTCCTGGATGACAAGCCACATTAGAACAATGTCCCCACTGAATAACGCTGGACCGTAACCCTCCGCACAAACAAACGGTTCGGTGGGCACCGAGCCGGGGCGCATCCTTCTAAGGCCAGCTTTGACCTTCGATTCGATCTCCCATGTGAGTGTAGAGATGAATAGAGTCTCTGGTAAAATGCACTCGAGTAGACGGGCGCTCGGAGGATCAAAATACGCGATAAAGAATCGGGTTTGATGTTCTTGGAACCCGGGCGGTACGAGAGAGTAAAATCAAAACGACCGAAAAAAGAGCCCACCGAGCCTGCCTGGAGTTTAATCTTTAGCTGTGCGAATATATTCCAAATTCTTGTGGATCGGGTCCAGACGATAAAAGGTACCCCTAACCCTCCAACCAGTGGCTCATTCCTCCAAAGCTAACTTGACTGCCAACAACTCTCTGTTACCAATGTCATAATTACGCTCGCCGAGGACAAGCTGATGAGAAAAAACGCCAGCAAGGGTGTATCTTGTCGCCTGAAGGAGAACGCTGGATAGCACTCGCGCCTACCCCCACCTCTGATGCATCGACCTCCACCACTTAACTGACGGATGGATCAGGGTTATCAGGATGGGGCTGAAACAAAGCAACCTTTCAGTTTGGCAAACGCAGCTCAGCTGCGCTCTGACCACCTGAACGCTTGTTCTGGGGAGGTCAGGGCGGTCAGAGGTGTGGCTAGTTGACTGAAATTGCGAATAAAACGCCGGTAGAAATTGGCTAACCCCAGGAATCTCAGTAGGGCCTTACGAGACTCTGACTTGGCCAATCTACCACAGCCTTGATCTTCTCAGGATCCATGCATTCCCTCAACCGACACTGATGTACCCTAAGAAAGGAACAGACTGTGCATGAAAAGCGTATTCTCGCTTTGACAAAAGCCCATTCTCTAGCAATCTCTGAAGCACTAGCCGGACGTGCTGCACATGTTCCTGGAGAGAAGAAGAAAAATCAATATGTCATCCAGGTAAACATATATGAACTGATCAACCATGTCTCGCGAGCACGCCATTGACGAAAGTGCCTGGAAGACCGCTGGGGAGTTGGACAGTCGAACGGCATGACCAAGTATTCAAAGTGACTCTGGGGTGTTAAAAGCGGTTTTCCATTCATCCCTCCCCTGATGCGACCAAATGATAAGCATTACGTAAATCCAATTTCGCGGAAGATGGATGCTCCCTGCAACCTCTCAAAAGCTGAAGACATCAACGGTAGAGGATAAGTATTCTTTACCGTGATGTTGTTCAGCCCCCGTAATCAATGCAAGGTCGCAGAGATCCATCCTTCTTCCCCACAAAAAGAATCCCACCGCTGGAGAAGAGGAAGGGCGGATGAATCCATTAGCTAGAGAATCAGAAATATATTTCTCCATAGCCTCCCTCTCTGGAATCGAGAGTGAATATAACTTGCCCTTAGGCGGAGATGTACCTGGCAATAACTCTATGGCACAGTCATAGGGACGATGTGGAGGGAGAGAAGTCACCGAGACTTACTGAACACCTCCTTCAGGTCCAGGTACTCCAAGGGCACGCTAGATAAATCCACCGCTCTTCCTGAAAAAACAGGGACAAAAACAGACGAACAGGCAGAAACAAGACAAGACTTATGACATTGAGTGCTCCACGCTGACACAGACTTAGACTGCCAGTCCACTTTAGGGTTGTGATGGGTGAGCCAGGGATGACCAAGGACGATGGGGGCAAGAGGAGTGTCCAGTATGTAGAAGGAGATGGTCTCGTGTGATTGCCTGACGTGACGAGAGTGATGTCTTCAGTGGCTAGGGAAATGGTGGGAAGTTTCTGGCCATTGAGGGCGTGAACAGCGATCCGGTGAGTGAGAGACTTGAGGGGACTTGGTGGTTGAGTGCAAAAGTGTAGTCCATGAAATTTCCTTCGGCCCCAGAATCCAGAAGTGCTCGACAGTCGTGACGGTGATTAGACCATTGAAGACTTACCGAAGGAGGGTAGATGTGGATGAGGTCTTCGGAGGAGATCCCACCCGATAGTAGCCTCATACTTGCTATCGGGCGGATCCTTTTAAAGGACAGTTGTAGGCAAAATGTCCAGCACCACCACAGTACAAACACAGTCCCTGGGATCTCCGCTTTCCTTCTCCTCCCGGAAAGCCGGGCTCGACCCACCTGCATGGGCTCGATCACAGACGGGCTGAACGCTGCCCCCGCCCAGAACATTGACCGCCTAATCCTCTCAAGGGGCGGTTGGTTTGTACTCGCTGTTCCATTCTGGATAACCTTGCGCCCACTCTAAGCCAAGGCGATCAAATCGCTTAGCTTGGTGGGGAGATCCATGGCGATATCTCCTTTTGGACGCGATCAGCCAGCCCATGCAGGAACATGTCCCACTGGCGCCTCGCTCCATTGGCTCTCCGCCGCTAGGCCCGAACTCGATAGAAAAGTCTGATACAGATCTCTCCCTGACGCAAGTCGGCCAGCACTCTGGCTGCCTCTCTACCGGAGACAGCACGGTCGAAAACTCGCTTCATCTCCGCTGAGAGTGCTTGAAAAGAGGTGCAGCATTCATCTTGATTCTCCCACACCGCCGTTCCCCAAAGGGCCGCTTCTCCCAGAAAGTAGCGCCAGGACAAAAGCTTACCTTGGTTCTTTCATCACAGAATGTTCTGGGTTGTAAAGAAAAATGCATTGAGCATCGTGGTTAGAAAAGCTCGGCAAAAATTAGGTTCACCTGAATATAGCTCTGGAACCGGTAGGCGGGCCCGACTGGGAGGGGGCGCTGGTGGTGGTTGAGGAATCAGCGTGCGCGGTGGCGAGTGGGAGCTCGCAGAAGTTGAATTTGCTGGGTGAGTCCGACACCTGCGCCACTAGAGCCTGGACAGCGGAGCCGTGTCATTGAGATTCTTCTCCTGGTTCTCCATACGAAGTCTGCTGTTCATCACGTAATTCTTCTAGGCTGTCTGAATTGTTACTCGCTGCTTCCATCTTGTGGTCAGATCGCTCTGTGACGTAATGAAGCTAGGAAGCAAGTTGCAAGTTGACAATTAGTTTATTGACAGTCAAATTGAGAAGATAGGGGAAAAGTCCGGGTGATGGTCTAGTGGCATAGAGTCTCCAATGGTCAGATGATCGTGGTGAGAAGAGTGAAGAGAAGTGTTGAACAGACACGGCTAATCCGGTAACAGCAAACAGGACACCTAAACAGGGACAACGAGAGAACTGGACTGGAACTCTGAAGAGCTTAACAACACCGACATCACAAACAACGATCTGACAAGGAGATGAGAGAGTGGTGAGAATTTAAAGGAATGGGAATGAGTAACAGCTGGTGAGAGGAGTGATTATGCAGAGCGCTAATCATGGTGCAAACAACACGCCCACACATTCACGCACCCACACAACACACACTAAGAACAAGGCACGAGACAAGGAAGAGACATAGGATTAAATACCGTGACACTACTTATATATATTTCATATACTCTTACTTATTGTATATTGTGTATTCTATATTGTGTTTATTGTTTACTGTACATTGTATATAATGATTGTGTTGTGTATGTGTACATTTGATATGTAAATTGTGTTGTGTAAGTATGTGTACATTTGATATGTAAATTGTTTTGTGCAAGTATGTTGTTTATTGTAATTGGTATATGTCTCGTCACTGTCATGACTGCTATGTTGCTTGGAACTGCACACAAGAATTTCACCTACTGTTGCACTTGTGTACATGGTAGTGTGACAATAAAGTGATTTGATTTGATTTGATTTGATTTAGATACAAATTATATTTCATATTTTAAATACATGTATCTGAAATACTGCCTATCTCTAACGAAGCGGACGCTTATTATATTATTTTATAAAGATATTTTTCCACCTTTAATGTGATATTGAAACCACAAATTATACTAACAAACAAATAAAAGCCTTTAAGGAAAAAAAGAGAAAAATTAAACCCTTAAAATTACCTGGTTACATACACCTTGTTGCATCCAACATACTCTATGCAAGTACGTGAACGCAGATCCACCTTGATACACAAGCTCGATTTCACATGTCGTTGCGTTGTGAAATGTGTCAGCACTCAATTAATTACAGAACGAAAGCGCTGCATTCTCAGCGTTGCCACAAGGGGCGCTACAGCAGATTTTCTTCTTTCAAAACAACATCTGTTATGGCGGACTGGGGCAGCAATTTGAGTTGAATCTTTTTGAAAAATATATACAACTTTTTGTCCCCAGTCAATTCAAACAAACTCACCAACTATTGACTCATCTACCACATCAGCTGACTTGCTGCCTAATCAAAAAATCTGTGTCTCAGGTGGTAGAGCGGGTTGTGTGTGTGTGTGTGTGTGTGTGTGTGTGTGTGTGTGTGTGTGTGTGTGTGTGTGTGTGTATTTGTGTGTGTGTGTGTGGATCCAAATGCAAGGGAGAGCCAGAGTATATGATATATAAGATTGTGGCATGGTGGGGCCGGGTCGTGATCCTACGTGTCTCTTATGCCTCCGTGAGGGTTAAAGGCTGACTGCAGAGGGCCGTGCGGGAGAGAGAGATAGTTTACGGACATGTCCGTCATGTGTGTGTTTGTTTCTTCTTTTAAGTTTATCATTAAACTATTATTTATATTGAAAAGCCGGTTCTCACCTCCTCCTTTCCATTGAATACTTTACAAAGATGTTAAAATATATTCATACATACTATAGATCCACATATGACACAATGTACATCAGTTAATAAAATATCCTAACTTTCTGAAAATGGTGTATTCCTGAACAAGTTGAGAATGTTTCAGATAGAGAAAGATGAATGTATCTTGAATATCAATCCTAAAATTATCAACACAGACCACTTACTGTATAGAACAAATTATCCACTGATTATTTTTGTTTTTGTTTTTGTTATTGATTTTCATTTTAAGCTGATGTTTGTAATTTTTTTTTTTAAGTTAAAAATATTTTTTGTAAGCCTGCTCAGTTTGCAGAGAGGTTTGTAACCTTGTAAGGTGAGTGTAAACACCGGATCTGTGGCGTGATGAAAACATTCCTGTTTGCAAAACCAATATATGACAAGAAGTATAGAAGAGTTTTCTGGACTTTGCTTTTATTTTCTAAATTCTGTTTGTTGACACCAGTGATGAAGAAATGACTCATTTTGGCTATAAATATGAGTGAACATGTTAATACTGTAGACGATGTTAAAACATCCCACAAAGAGAACCTGAAGCATCTTTACTCCTGAAAGATCAGGTAAGTGTTTGTTTTTTGTCTCTGAAAGTTGCCAGTGAGATGTTAGTTGATAACTCGGGGTGGCATGGTTAGATATTCTCATGTAACATTAGAGTAAAGAGAAAGTATTAGTAAGTATTACATGTAAGAAGTTGTGGTGTGTAAATGAGTGTGCATATTCTTAGACTTTGGATTTGTAAAACTTTATTGTATTTGATGTTGTCTTTCAGCATCTGCACTATATTACTCTATATGAAGTGAATTTCACTGAGGAATTATTACTAAATCAGGATGCTGAGCATTGCACCCCTTCTCATTTTAACTGTTGAAGTTGTCCTAGGACAGGTAAGCTTACTGTACATTCAATATGCACATTGCTACATTACTATTGATAATACATTTCATTATTTCCTGTTGCTAAAGAACAAGATCTATTCATTGGATATGGCAAGCAATTCTGTTGATGACAAATATTATGGTTGTAGAAAGGAAATGTCAGACCTGGTGTATACATCATTGCTAAAGAAAGAAACTGATGAGAATCCTAAATATAAAGAAGTTTGGGAAGAAGGGAAAAAGAACGCCAAGACACCTGCAGATAACTTGACCATGAACCATTCAATCGCCATTTATGTGTACACTGGTAGAAAAGTATATGCAGATTTCAATAACGCAGTTCGTAATGGTAAACGAAAATACATATGGGGATTATACAACTGGTATTCACTTCAGTTTTTGTTGACAGAAGCGATACAGATTCTGAATGAAACACAAAACCAATGTCATAAAACATATCGTGGTACTGATGTTGAATTTGATAAGGATGTTAAGAACAAAGAGGTTCGTTTTGGCTCTTTTACATCTTCTACTCTCAATGAAACAGCAATAAAGAATTTTGGAAATGTATCTTGTTTTGAAATTTACACTTGTGAAGGTGCTGATGTGGCAAACTATTCTGCACATGCTGAAGAGAAAGAGGTGTTGATTCCCCCATATGAGAAATTTATAGTCACTGATATCAAGAACAATACCTGGTGTAAAACTGTGTACGTGCTGAAAAGTTCTGGAACAAAAAGAAACCTCTGCTGTATGTTCACCAGTAGATGTTGTGCGGTTTGCGCTTAAGGGGTTTGTGATCATGGGGTTATTCCAGGTCCGCGTGCTCAGTAATAAACTGACTGTGATTGGGGAAAGATGTAACTTGTCTGTCTTTTTGCGTTTCTCACATGAATACATTTTATTAAAACATTCATTTATTCATTCTTATGCCAACAGAAATGTGTAATAGAGTATTATAAAGAGTTTAAGTGAGCACATATAATGTCTTAAAGCATTTTTATATGTTGAGGATTATTAAAGCAATTAATCAATGGGTTTAATTAATTCAAGAGTGATTTAAATATGTGTGTATATGTATGAAAGTAATGTGTTAACAGACTGAAGAAGTGAATCCATGACACAAATGTCATTACTTTGTGAAGTGTGTGTTGGAGTTTGTTATATTCTCTGTTCAATCACCATTTTAGTGCATTTCAGTGTGTGCGCATGTGTGAGTAAAATGATGGCATTAATGGATGAGATTGAATAATTAAGATTACAAATGCAACAATAGCTAAAGTATTTCTCTTGTTGTGAAATTTGTATTTGATAATTCATTCAGTGTGTCTTCATGTCAGTGCCATCATTTGCCATGCGGATGTTTTTGCATTTTTCACAGTTTATGTGCATTTTCTGTATGTAAAGTTGGCATAGTGTTTTACTGTATTTAGCAGAAAATGATTATTCATGTCAGTAAATAAACTAAAACTTTTATTTTTGTTTTTTTTAATAAAGTTATATTCCACCACAAATATTGTTTAGACTCAATGACCAATCGTTGTGTGTTAGTAGTTAAATAGTTATATTTTGCAAGTCAAAACGAGTCAAACTATTAGAGAGATGTGTCCACTAGGTGGCGCTTCAGGTTAACAGTCATCGTATAGGACAAGTTTCAAACCCTTGAGAAAAACTATATGAAACTGCAGCAGATCGTGTCATCATTCAATCATAAATCACTTTCAGTTGAAAATCACACAGTAGTCTAAACACTGATTTGACAAAAGACACTCAAAATGAAAATGTGTTAGTGGTAAAGTTGCTTTGGCTTGGGGAGTCTGTCGGTGCCCTGAATTTCACAACTCAATGACCTCGTGTAAGTTATGCTACAATGCTGAAATAACTGAAATATTAGATCTGACATGTTACCAACCTTATTCAGGGAGGAAAAACGTTAGCTATGTATTTTCTGTCAAAGGTTTCATAAATAGAAGTGTGACTGGTAAAGACGTCTTTAGCTAGCTAGCAGACTAGCTAATTTGTTATGAATGGAGATTCACATTCACATCGTTGAATAAACTACTGGACATGCACCAAACAATACAGAGCTAAAATTCATCTTGAATACACATTAGTAGTGTGGTGTGGCAGGCGGGAGTAATGAGGAATAACAGGGTTCAAAACAGTGTTACTATGAATGCAAACTTTAATACAGTGAAAAAGACCCTCTATTAGCATAACATAAATATATATATATAAATAAATAGCTAAAGCCGGCTCAAAAAGTCGCTAAATGTCGCTAGATGACGTCATGCGTTAATTAGCATATTCATGATGTCATCACGTCCTTTACATCCGTTTGCTTCTCTCCTACTCTCTGTGCTCACATACTGTATTATAAAACAGCCAAATTCCCAATAAATCTGTTTCTGTTGTCAGAAAACGTAACGAGTATGAAATAGTGACTGAAATGCCGCCCATTATAATGACATGTTAACCAGAAATCACTTACAAGCAATTTCCAAGCTTCTGCTCTGCACTGCCAAAACCCTGATTTTATAACAGAAGTTAAAGACAACGGCTGTGCTGTGATTTCGGCTATATTTACATGTAAAAAGATCACTCGGGGAGAAAGTTAGAAGCGACAGAAAGTCTTATATTAAGAATGTCTCTTACACCGTGCACAGCCTCTGTCTGGGTAACAGTGAGAGATAAGCAGGAAAAATTATGATCAAATGATTAAAATTGAGGAGCAAACAATACAGATTAGTGATTGGCCCTTGACAACTCTGTTTGCACATGTGCAGCTCATACACGTCTGTGTCAGCTACCGTGCGGTCAACTGAATGTGCTGCTCCTCTGTCTGTCACTCACTGGCTGTGTCTCCTATCAAAGGCTGCATGCTAGGTAGGCCGCGTCCTTTGAAGGCTGCAGTATACTGAGTGTCCTCCTTTCAACAAGCCTCGTTTAGACGGCCTTCGTAGTGCAAATGGAAACGTAACATGGTTGCTATGACAGCACGCCTCTCTTTAACAACTGTGAGCATTTTGAGTGAGAAGGGAACAAAATCCCTTTAGAAGGGAACATATGAGGTACATTTTAGGAGAGTTATAATGATGTAAAGAGAAAAGTAAATAGATTTTACAGGTGCATTTTTAGTCTATTACTTTATTTTAATTGTATAGTAATATAATTATACATATTATATACTCTGCACCCGTCTACTGAGGTACTTCATCTTGGGAGTTAACATTTCTTGCGTTTGAACATCATATTTACTGTCAAATTGACGTTATTTCTTTTTAGACATTTCTGTTGAAGCAAAGAATTGTGGGTTGTGAGTACCCACAAAGGATACACCTCAATCATCCTCCAAATTTCCATGAAAGAAGGTCGCATTCGAAGGCTGCATTTGAAGTGTCCAACTCGCTTTTCTGAAAGGAGACAGCCTTGAAGATGTATGCGGCTGACAAATACGACGTCCGGAGGATGCAGCCTTCCAAACAGAACACAGACACTGAATATAGTAGAAACAAAGAGAGGTGTGCCTACATCGGGAAAGCAAAACCTCACACTTGCACGGCAGTACTGGGGACTCTTCTATGGAAGGCAGCTAAGGTTTGCCCAAAAAGTCGCTAAATTTGTCGCTTGGTGCTTTTAAGAAAAAAGTTGTTAAATCTAGCGACAAAGTCCCTAAGTTGGCAACACTAAAGCTTTCAGATTGATGTAATAGGCAGACATGGTGCGCTGCAAATTCAAACAAGAGAACCAATCACAAGCATCAGAATAGCATCTTCTTCTTGTTGTTGTTTTACGGTGGATCGCAGACACATAAGTGCATTACCGCCACATATCACCCAAATGGACCATTGATACTCTCAGTGGGGATTTCTTTAAGACTGCAAGGGAAGCTCAGCTTCCCCTATAATGTCAAAAAAATAATGGTCAAATATGTACTATTGTGTAAACAATTTATTGACTAAAAATGCGTTAGAACGCGTTCATCTCGAAGACGAGTTCGTTCAGAATCAGCTACATTACATATAGCAGGTCGGCTGACTCGATTTACTTCTCATACATTCCCGTAGCGTCAGTGCATTTCCCTGTTGAAGCCGAGCGTCCATTGGCTTCAATGGGGCTGCTCTGAACAGTTTTTTCAGTGCTCCGAAAATAGACGGTCATTGGATAAATGCTGCGATTATGTCCCGCCCACGGACGCTCAGCGTCTCTGGGGGTGAATGAGGAGTGGGCTGGCCCGGACTCGGGCTTCAGCGTGATGATTGGAGGATCTGTCGAAAGACTGCATCTCCTTTTGATTGACAGCGAATCTGTACTATAAGAAGTCACTGAAGCTATTTCGCGCTCAGTCCCATCACGGATTTCTCAAGTGTAGTCGAAAGACAAACTGCTGCAACCTATTTCTTTATATTTGTTTGGCGAAATTGCTAGTCAATTTGCATAATACATTTCACACAATTATACACCACATTCCTTGTTTCAGTTTTACCAAGTTTAATATATTTTGTTTTAGAGCGTTCGTTCGTTCATTCATTCATTCATACAGTAGGCTAGGCTAGCGTCGTACGGGTGAAACTGCGCACGATGGCAGACGGTGCTAATATTGTCGACCTGATTTTGGCGAAGCCATTTGAAAGTCTTCCTTACGAGGAAAAAATTAGAATTAAACAGCAGGGCAGATCAACACCTAAGATTGATTTAGTGCAAAAAATAGGGTAAATAAGTTTATAATGTAGGCCGAAAATGAGCTTCCCCTCTTTGAAAGACCAGCAGCCGCCACTGGATACTCTACATACAATCTCCTGATTTACCTTATACCACCAACCTACATACAACAACCCTTAATTCTTGTACACGCATAGAGGCAGCGCTGCGTGTTCAGCTCCCACACTCAGCCCCCATGGAGGGGTAAAATAAATGAAAAAAATAATAATAATAATAATTTTTTAACCTGCATACTTATATTGTGCAAACCTGTAATTCCCAAGTATTGTAGCAATAATTGAGTTATGTTTCTACCTGGATTCAGTAAATGTTTTATTGTGAACTGCTCACCCTTATTTACTAGTTCATCCTTCCACTCATTCCTTTCAACAGTATATTTCCCACAGTGCATTATAACATGTTCAACTGTTTCACTAACACCACATTCCTCACATAGACCTGTTGGATGTTTGCATATTAAGTGCCTTGTACTGTTCAACCATGTATGCCCCAATCTTAATATTGTAATGATGTTCTCCTCAAATCTGCTCCCACCTGATACTCTTCCTGTTCCCACTACTGACTGTATAAGATACAAACCTTTTGTGTCAGTGTCCCAATACTGTTGCCATAATTACAGAATATACTTTTTGATTCCGACTTTATTTCTGACCTACTAAAAGAAATCTGGATATCAAATATTTTATCAAATCTCTCTCTCTATGGCCTTTTTTGCCAAAACATCTGCCTGTTCATTACCTCTCAACCCAATATGAGTCGTAACTCACAACAACTGTACCTTTATACTATTTAAGTCAATATAATTCTTGAATAGTCTCTTTTATCATATCTTGTCTTGTTTCTGACTTATTAGAGCTGAACTAGAATCTGAGTATATTATTGCTTTAGATATTTTATCTTCACTAATCCACTTTATTGCCATAATTATTGCAAACATCTCTCCAGTATACACTGATAGGTAATCTGATATCCTGTTATTCTTATACACTTTTAACTTGGGGTTCAGTGTCTTGCCCAAGGACACTTCGGCATGTGGTGTCATGTGGGCCGAGAATCAAACCGCCAACCCTGCGATTGGCAGCCGACCCGCTCTACCACCTGAGTCACAGCCACCCAAACATCACACATAATCCCTTACATCATATACCTCAGCTTCATATGGACCTACCTTTTGCCTTCTTTTTAATATATTTAGATCAACTTCTGATTGGGGCATAACCCACAATGGCACTGGAGATAATGGAATTATTGGAGCATATCAACATTCTTCCAGTCTCATAACTTTTACTAATTTCCCCACACTCCATCCAAAACTATTGCACTCTTTCTTCTCATATTCCCAAAGAGGCATCAATACCTTGTTTTGTAGGGTGATTCCCACTCTGACCTCTTAGATTTACCCAATAAGACACCATTAATTGTTGACTTTTTATCTGCAAAGGCATTTCACCCATCTGTACTTGAAGAGCTGAAACTGGAGAAGTCAAAAATGCTCCTCAACAAATTCTTAGAGCTTGAGACTGAATTATATCCAATTTAATTAAATGAGATTTATTTGCAGAACCATATACCATGCAGCCATAATCCAATATAGATCTTATGGTTTATGATATGGTTTTTAAAGGCAACCTATCTGCTCCCCATTCCTGTCCTGAAATACACCTCATAACATGGTTGCTATGACAGCACGCCCCTCTTTAACAAGTGTGAGTACTTTGAGTGAGAAGGGAACAAAATCCCTTTAGAAGGGAAAGTATGAGGTACATTTTAGGAGAGTTATAAAGATGTAAAGAGAAAAGTAAATAGATTTTACAGGTGTATTTTTATTACTTTATTTTAATTGTATAGTAATATAATTATACATATTATATACTCTGCACCCATCTACTGAGGTACTTCATCTCGGGAATTAACATTACTTGCGTTTGAACATCATATTTACGGGCAAATTGGTGTAATTTATTTTTTAGACATTTCTGAGGCTTTTCGAAGGCTGCATGCTAGGTAGGCCACGTCCTTTGAAGGCTGCAGTATACATATATACTGAGCCTTCCAAACAAGACACAGTCACTGAATATAGTAGAAACAAAGAGAGGTGTGCCTACAGCGGGAAAGCAAGACCTCACATTTGCACGGCAGTACTGGGGACTCTTCTACAGAAGGTAGCTAAGGTTTGGCCAAAAAGTCGCCAAATTTGTCGCTAGGTGGATTTAAGAAAAAAGTTACTAAAGGGGTCGGAAAAGTCGTTAAATCTAGTGACAAAGTCACTAAAATGGCAACACTAAAGCTTTCAGATTGATGTAATAGGCAGACATGGTGCGCTGCAAATTCAAACAAGAGAACCAATCAAAAGCATCAGAATAGCATCTTCTTCTTCTTCTTCTTCTTGTTTTACGGTGGATCGCAGACACATAAGTGCATTACCGCCACATATCACCCAAATGGACCATTGATACTCTACGTACAATGTCCTGATTTACCTTATACCACCAACCTACATACAACAACCCTTAATTCTTGTACACGCATAGAGGCAGCGCTGCGTGTTCAGCTCCCACACTCAGCCCCCATGGAGGGGTAAAATAAATGAGAAAAAAAACAAACCTGCATACTTATATACGTTTGTGCAAACCTGTACTTCCCAAATATTGTAGCAATAATTGAGTTATGTTTCTACCTGGATTCAGTAAATGTTTTATTGTGAACTGCTCACCCTTATTTACTAGTTCATCCTTCCACTCATTCCTTTCAACAGTATATTTCCCACAGTGCATTATAACATGTTCAACTGTTTCACTAACACCACATTCCTCACATAGACCTGTTGGATGTTTGCATATTAAGTGCCTTGTACTGTTCAACCATTTATACCCCAAACTTAATATTGTAATGATGTTCTCCTCAAATCTGCTCCCACCTGATACTCTTCCTGTTCCCACTACTGACTGTATAAGATACAAACCTTTTGTGTCAGTGTCCCAATACTGTTGCCATAATTACAGAATATACTTTTTGATTACTGACTTTATTTCTGACCTACTAAAAGGAATCTGGATATCAAATATTTTATCAAATCTATCTCTCTATGGCCTTTCTTGCCAAAACATCTGCCTCTTCATTACCACTCAACACAATATGAGTCATAACTCACATCAACTGTACATTTATACTATATAAGTCAATATAATTCTTGAATAGTCTCTTTTATCATATCTTGTCTTGTTTCTGACTTATTAGAGCTGAACTAGAATCTGAGTATATTATTGCTTTAGATATTTTATCTTCACTAATCCACTTTATTGCCATAATTATTGCAAACATCTCTCCAGTATACACTGATAGGTAATCTGATATCCTGTTATTCTTATACACTTTAAACTTTGGAATTATGAATGCAGCACCCACATTACCCGTTTTTGGATCTTTGAAGCATCTGTATAAATTGGCATATAATCCCCATATCTTGACCCCACATGGTAAATGGTCTGCACTTAAATAGCACTTATAAGAGAAAAAAGAGGTTACCAATGCACTTTACACTGTGTCCCAATCACCCATTGACACACGCACACACTCACACAGCAATGGCAGCAGAGCTGCCGTGTAAGGTGCTAGCCTGCCATTGGGAGCAACTTGGGGTTCAGTGTCTTGCCCAAGGACACTTTGGCATGTGGAGTCATGTGGGCCGGGAATCAAACCACCAACACTGCGATTGGCAGCCGATCCGCTCTACAACCTGAGCCACAGCCACCCAAACATCACACATAATCCCTTACATCATATTCCTCAGCTTCATATGGACCTACCTTTTGCCTTCTTTCTAATAAATTTAGATCAACTTCTGATTGGGGCATAACCCACAATGGCACTGGAGATAATGGAATTATTGGAGCATATCAACATTCTTCCAGTCTCATAACTTTTACTAATTTCCCCACACTCCATCCAAAACTATTGCACTCTTTCTTCTCATATTCCCAATGAGGCATCAATACCTTTTTTGTAGGGTGATTCCCACTCTGACCTCTTAGATTTACCCAATAAGACACCATTAATTGTTGACTATTTATCTGTAAAGGCATTTCACCCATCTCTACTTGAAGAGCTGAAACTGGAGAAGTCAAAAATGCTCCCCAACAAATTGTTAGAGATTGAGACTGAATTATATCCAATTTAATTAAATGAGATTTATTTACATAATCCAATATAGATCTTATGGTTTATGATATGGTTTTTAAAGGCAACCTATCTGCTCCCCATTCCTGTCCTGAAATACACCTCATTACATTCACTACTTGCTCACATCTTCCCACCATCTTTCCTATATGATCTCTCCAGGTTAATCTGCTATCAAACCATACTCCTAGAAATCTTATTATGTTTACACGTTCCAGTTCTTTTTTATATAATTTTAATTTAGCATCCACCTTCCTCTTCATATTTGTAAAAAGTATTATTTTTGTTGAATCTTGAAACTTGAATGCATTTTCCCCTGACCACTTTTCTACTTAATTTAATGCACATTATATTTTCTTTTATTATATTATATATTTTTTCCTTTAAACCACGGAGCCCCATCATCAGCAAACAATGATTCACCCATACTTGTATGTATACTTGATCATGATGATAAGTAAAAGTGGACTATGCCCTGTGGAGGTCCATTTTTAATTACACTTCTAGAGGATAAAAACCCGCCAACCTTCACCCTAATTCTTCTGTTACCCAGTTATACATTCTTCCTTTTATATACATTAATTATCAAACCTTCTACAACATATCATATGCATTTTCTATATTGAAGAAATCAATATATGACAATTTCCTTATTTATAAATGTATAAACATTGTGTCCTTGAGCAAGACACTTAACTCCAGATTGCTCTGGGGGGATTGCCCCTGTAATAAATCCACTGTAAGTTGCTTTGGATAAAAGTGTTTGCCAAATGCATAAATGTAAATGTCTTTATATTAGCTTCTATAGATACTATTGGATCCAAAGTCCCTCTTCCACACTTAAACCCACTTTGATAAGGAGACAAACAGCTCCATTGTTTAAAATGACATGTCAATCATTTATCATTCTATCATCCTTGCATAAATGAGAGGTTAGAGCTTTTAGACGATCATTTATAGGATTATTGGATCTTTCACTGGCTGTTTAATGTGTATAATTAATGCTTCCTTCCAACTTTGAGGAAATATACCTTCTATCCAGATTCTGTTATAAAATGCTAAAATCACCTTTAAAGAAACTTCACTGAAATATTCATCATACAATAATTAACTCTATCCAAACCTAGAGTAGATTGTTTCATTCTTCTCACTGCCCTCTTTAATTCACTCGCAGAGAATGGGACATCCAACAGATGAATAATGGTCTCTTTTTTCCCCTTTAAATCTGGATAATCTTTCGACACATCCTCTCTTATTTCCTTACTCTGCTCAGTCAAATTTTCTGAACTATTTACTTTAATAAACGCCTGTAGAAACATTTACACTTTCTCTCCATCCTCCACAGCTGTTTCTCCATTCATGCTTAAACTGTACATCCATTGTTCAGTTTCTTAATCATGCCCCACACCTCCTCTACTGATGTATTCCTCCCTATTTCACTACAGTATGACATCCAATACACCTTCTTGGCTTTCCTTACTTTGATTTCCTGACTCTCCTAAATGCTTTCATTTTCCTTCTTATGGCACATATATCCTCTTCATTCCACCAGGGAACTTCTTAATCTTAATATTTCTACCCCTTTCCTTTTTGGGATATACTTATTTGCTGCTATTTGAATTGCTTGTACTATTTCTCTACTGATCATCTCTACCGATCTATCTGTTTCTATTATAATGTTCTTTATAGAGTTGGGTCCGAGTCCACCTTTGTCGAGTACGAGTCAAGACCAAGTCCTTAAACATCAAGTCCGAGTCCGAGTCAGAGTCCAAAAGTGTCCGAGTTGGACTCAAGTCCGAGTTCTTAAAGGCCGAGTCCGAGTCGAGTCCGCCCGAGTCCAGAAAGAAATTAAATTGAAAAAAGATTAGAAATTGTTATTGTCAATTTTTACATTCTATTAATATTTTAACCTTTCAACCCATTAAACCAATGGCAATATAAAATGAAATAATAAATACCACTATTACATCTTGTTATTGCCATTAAACATTTTTATTTTATGTCAACAGAGCTAGTTTCCTATCAAAAATGTTTTCAAAGAAAAGAAGAGATATACAGTAGAGGTAGCCTATATGTAGAACTTTTATTATATTACAAGTGCATGAAAATACAAATGAACCTGTTTTATTATTGTATCACACTATATTGTCCTCCAGTTAAAGCTGACATTTCAATCATTTAATGCCTCTCCCCACATTTAAATAGGCTGAGGCAATACTCAGAGTAGAATTTAAATATATCAGCTTGTAATAACAAATAAAAAGCTTTATTACTGTGCTTAATCAACAACAAACTCCTTTCTGAACACCGCTCTCTGGTCTTGTAAAATGAGTTGTAATGAACAATGAACATGCAATGTACTATAGTGCACACAGTCAAGCACTAAACCAGGGCCATATTGCTTTTCAGAAATACAAGCGCTGTGACCATTTTATGTGTTAAGCGTGCACGATGTGGTCTCACTGATGAGGCCACCTTTGCTAAAGACACGCTCTACTGGTGCAGAGAATGCTGGTATAGACAGCACTTTTACAACCAGAGAGTAGAGCTGTGGGAATCTCTCCCTGTTTGTCAACCAAAATTCAAGTGCTGTATTTGTGTCTGTGTCTTGAATGGCATCAAAGTACTTGTGTATCTGAGCTGAAATGCTGCATGTATCCTTAGCTGAGTGGCTCAGGTGCTTGTGGGCTCGATAGCGAGCTAGAAGTCGTGGGCATTTGCCAGGAGGAGAATCTGTGGTTTCATCAGCATCAACTCCAGAATGCAGCATGTCTCCATCTGCTGTGGCCTCGCCCTCAACTTCTGCAGTCAAAGTTTCTGAAAAATATGAAACATGCACAAATAACACACGTTAAAATGCATTATTTGGATTTAGGGACCTAAGGACCATTATTGTATGCCTACTGCATATTTCTATGCTCTGCACAGTCTGCAGTATACAGAGTATATATTTTTAGGTTATTAAAGCAAATAAACTGCATTACCTATAAGTGTTCTTTTCAGATCCTCTCTGAATTTCTTCACTGAATCTGGACTCTCACTGTTGGTTACATCTAGATCAACCCAGTTAAGACCAAACTGAGGATCAAGCATTGTAGCCAAGAAATATACATTATTGTTGAACTGGTCCTCTTTCCCATTTTGCTCAACCATTTTGGTTCTCACAAAGATCCCAGAGAATCTCTTTAAAAGTGATTGCCGAAGGGCTGTGGCTAGTGGCCGGCAATGACTTCTTGACTCTGATATTTGGAGCAGATGAGTGTTTAAATCAAGTACAGTGGGGACCACCATACTAATAGTGACCATTTTCTCACCCTCTGTAAGGTCTGTTGCTTCTGCAAAGGATAGAGAACAGAACCTAAATCCTTCAGTTGATTCCATTCACGAATTGAAAAAGAACATGTTGGAAGTCTGAACTGCAAATTTGAGTGAGATCCCTATGGTCAAGTGCTGTAAGGGCCTGTAGCTGCTTGAATGTACTGTTCCAGCGTGTGGATGTAGCTGCAGGAATTGATCTATCTGTCCCAAATGTAGCCTCAAATCGCTTCTTTAAACGTAGTACTTGTATGAAGTAATGAGGTTAATTTTGACATTTTGGCAAGTGCTGAAGAAAAGGCCTTGGCTTCTTTCATTCCATCATGCACAATTAATTGCAGAGAATGTGCAAAACATGACAGCCTTTGTCTTGTTCTCACCATGACAGTCTCTGTCTTCCCAGGTCACATCCTCCCAAAGACTCTCATCATCTAAGTTTTCCTCTTCTGCATCACTGTCATCACTGTGCTGCTCTTCTTGTGGTAGCTTGACTTTGAATGCACACTTCATATTGGCTGCATTATCAGTTATAATGTACCTGACTTTACTTTCAATGTTATATTCATCAATGATCTCGTCAAATGCCATGGCTATGTTGTCTCCACTGTGTCTGCCACAAAACCTCCTACAGTCTAAAAGAAAGGACTCCAGCTGATTTCCATCTTGGTTTAATCCATGGGCTGTAACAACCGAAGAAGGACCGCATGGTTCGATCAGACCATATGTCAGCAGTTATGGACACAGATGATTGGGTCTGGAGCTTCCTTTTAATTGAATCCTTCACCTGGTCAACCAACAAAGGAATGTGTTTTTCAGTGATTGTTTTTCTTGCAATGGGAGTGTATCTGTTGTCCATTACTTTCAAGAAATGCCTGAAATGCTGATTTTCAACAATTGACAGAGGTAAAGTGCAGCCAATGAGCAGATCCTTAATGATGGCATTATGAATTTCTTGTTGTCTTGGAGAACTTGCATCATAAAGTTGCACTGCTTGTTTGGTCAATTCTGGTCTTGCAAATCCTGCTATGCTGGGCTGTGCTGCATCTGCTGGTTGCTGCTGTCTTTGGTACTCTCTTATTCTGGGACAAAAAAGAGAAAATTTGAGCAATTCTTGGTAATTCAAAAACAGTTTTGATTCAAATTTCAACCACAAAATTCAAAGTTTTGTTTAAGCTACTTAACTAGTTATTGCAATTCAGATCACATTAAGTAATTGAATGAAAATAACATTGCATTAAGAGCAAATTATTTTACATTTAAAAGGACTATATTTACAGTCCCTGCATTTCTGTGGTGATATGTTAATTTCCTTATTCCTTACTAAAATGTACAAAAAAACACGTCTCAATCAGCAGGGTTTATGTTATTTCCCACATTAAGAATTAAATTACATTTAACATTTTGTAAAATTAAAGACCGGAATCTCCACATGCTAATGTTTAGGCGTGGGCGATACTAAATCTTATTTCACGAAAATTATGTTTTATAAGTAGGTCTGCATTCAAGTAAGAACAAATACTACAGAAATTAAATAGGCTAAAGCAATTAAATGTAAAACAGACTTCACTGTATGACACGCACAATGATTCTCATTAAATTTAATAAAGTTAGTCATCAGTAGAGTGAGTGATTTTGTTTGATTAAAATTACGGCAACAGATTAATATTGGACTGATATTGATATTGATTGAATTGATTTTTCCCAACTGTTTACATTCACTTAAGACGTCTGTCTTACCAATGTACATAACCGGCTGTGTACATAAAATGTACATAACCGACTGTTTACATGAATACTTGGCCAGACTTACATTTTGACATGATGTGTGTGAATTTATTTGACCGTACATGCGTAAAACCATTAAATCCATTACTGATGATGCACATTGAGGCGGCCTCATTTCTGTTTGCACGATTTAAGTTGGCGCGCACGCACACACACACACACACACACACACACACACACACACACACACAGCTGATATATATTTATCGTCATATCGCCCAGCCCTAACAATGTTATTTGGATTTAAGTTGGTATAAAGTTATAATAAGCAACTTACCTTTCTTTATGTTTTCTTTGAACATGTCGGTAGAAATTTGTGCCAGAAACATCAGAAAGAGTTGTTTTGCTAAATTTGCAATCCGCAGAGTGCTTCTTTTTACCGGATGTCTTGCAAATAAATTCTCTATGATTTTCGTAAGCAAAACAAATTATTGCTGACTTTGAAGACATCGTCCTACGGATTGATATCCACACTGTGTGATGTGTGTGTGTTTTGTCTGCAAGCATAAGATGATGCTACTGCTGCCTGCCGGTGTGGTGCAGTAAAATGACAGGCGTGGAGACATATAATCATTTTAAGACAATTACAAATTTTATGCTGGTTTTATTGTTACACATGACGCGGACTCGACGCGTACTCGGAATATTTTCCGAGTCCAAAATGTTCAAGTCCATGTCAAGTCCGAGTCCAAATTCATCCGAGTGCGTGACAAGTCCGAGTTCATAAAAAATTGGACTCGAGTCCGGACTCGAGTCCGAGTCCAAGTTCGAGTACCCCAACTCTAGTTCTTTAATCCCTCTTCACTCAAACTCATAGATTCTTTCCAACTCGCTTTATCATACTGCCATTTACCCATATTTCCCTGATTCACATCACTTCTTCCTGTATTTACTGTTGTTAATATAGGATAGTGATCACTTCCTATAGTGTCTTGTTGAATTATTTCCCATTCAGTAATCCCTGCAATTGAGTCAGATATCAATGTTAAATCTAATACAGATTATTTCCCTGTATCCACATTTACCCTTGTATATTCCCCATCATTCAAACACACCAAGTTCCTAATTTCCATCAGATCTTCCACCACCAGTCCATTACCATCTGTCACTAACCTCCCCATAACTCTGTGCATTGATGTCCCTGCACCAAATCACCATCTCCATTTTTGCCCTCTATTTGTTCTAACAAGGATAAAAGTTTATTATTACATAGTTTAATCCACTCACCCACTCCTCCACTACCACATACTCTTTTGTTATACCTTTACCTAATGTTCTATAATGTAGACCTTCCTTGAACAGAGTAATACACCCGCCATTACCTTCCCCCCGATCTCTTCTCTCACTCACATAACCTTTTATAACAAATTCCAATTTGGGTTTAAGCCACGTCTCTTGTATACATGTCAGATCAGGCTAAATTTCATCTCATTATTAATGCTTTTAAACCCCAATCCTTTAGCCACAAGACTTCTCGCATTCAATTGTAATATTAAAACCATCACTCCTATCCAAACCAAGCTTCCTGACTCGACTGTGTCTCAGTCACCAGCCCATCCCTAATCATTACCCATGATACACCTTCTACTCCTAAGAATCTCTCTGCTGCCCTGACTGTAATTTGAATCTTAATTGTCTTCTTTTCTGTTCACGCAGAACAATTAATTACTTCAGCTGTGAACAGCAAGAAATTTACTTTCATCGTATCCTCTGTGGTCCTGCCCTACCACAGCTGGGGTGGCTGTGGCTCAGGTGGTAGAGCGGGTTAGCTGCTAATCGCAGGGTCCCGGCCCACTTGACTCCACATGCCGAAGTGTCCTTGGGCAAGACACTGAACCCCAAGTTGCCCCCAATGTCAGGTTAGCACCTTGCATGGCAGCTCTGCTGCCATTGGTGTATGAGTGTGTCTGAATGGGTGATTGGGACACATTGTAAAGTGCTTTGGTAACCTCTAAGTGCAGACCATTTACCCTCCATCTCTGAATTTAACTAATTCCTTTCCTCCATTTGCACGTCTCTCTCTTTTCCTTTCTCTTTATTCTCTGCATCAATCATTTGAACTGCTTCTGCATATGTAATGTTCTTCTTAGCTCTCTCATTCTGCACTTCAATAGCTCTCTTCCTCACCTCACATCCCCCAAACGCAACACTATGTTCTCTTCCACAGTTACAACACTTAAGCCCCGCTCCTTCACATTTGCCATTATCATGCCCCCCCCCTTTAACCCCATTGGTTGGCCACGAAATGGGTCTAATGGGACAGGATAAGCTAAAATGAGCCGCTACGTTATGCAGAACGGACAACAAAACAGTGCCGCGGACAGTGACACCCCCCAGCACCCCACACCCCCAACCCCCGTTGCTATTTCAAAATCCCGGGCCATTATCTCTTCCCAGTCCAGCCCTGGTTTCAATGTCTGTATGTTGTTCGTGATTAGTGAATCTCTATTTTGTTTCTTTGTTTTTAAGGAGTAACTGAACCTGTAAATTTTATGTCCTACCCAAGTTCTGAGGAGCGTCAACTAACTCAGTTGTCCGACTCCATTCTCCTAAAAAACAAGTTTTGGGAGATACATGTTTTTTATCAGACGATATGCTTAAAATACTTGTAGTGTTTCATTCATGAATGAATCAGTGTTTTTCAATAAATCTTTTCAGTGAATTAAGAAAACAATATTTAACACTAAACAATGATAGCCTCAGTTACTATCACAGTATGCACAACTGATGCAATAAAAGTGAATGTGACTGATACCAATATTCTACACAACACCTCCTTTTGTGTGCCATGCATGAAAGAATGTCATAAATGTCTGGAAAAATATGAGACTGAGTAAATTATTTAAAAAAAATTAGTTTCGTTTTCACATTTACCACCTGATTTATAAGAAAGTCCTATGGGTGAAATATTAACTAGGATTATTAGTTGTATTTAAATACGAGGAGTGACTGTGTTCATATTGCAGACTGATAAGGACACTCAGCAGAATTCACCAGAGGGCACCTGTTCTCCTAAAAAGGTCAGTTAAGTGTTTTTGTCACAGGAAAAATAACTCATGCAGTATAATAAGATATTTTCAAGTAATGTTTGGGTTAAGAAAATTACAATTATCAGTTCATTTAGTACATCACAGGTTTAGTTGCACAGGCCACACAATTTTTATATTCTGATTTGTGACATTTACAATTTTAATAATAATAAAAACCTCGTCTAAAAACTATTATGTAAGTTTATAATTATGAAGTCTAGAATTTGCATTTGTAAAGCCACATTGTAATCTTCAGTTGTCTTTCAGCTTCTGCACTTCTTCTACTGTATATTATTGCTGTCCATTGATTGTGCATCAGATACATTTCTACTAAATCAGGATGCTGACCATTGCAGCCCTTCTCCTCATTTTAACTGCTGAGGTTGCAGTAGGACAGGTAAGCTGCATTCAACATGTTCATTATAGGCATGAAAACTGATGATAAAATCATCATTACTGTACATCTGATGCTACAGGATCAAAGAGTGGCTGTCAAAGAACCAATATTTCCATTTAATGTGGAATCGGATTCTGTTGATGACCAATATAAGGGATGTACGAAGAACATGGAATACCTGGTAGGGACAACATTTTTTAATAATGACATCTCTGGGAATTCTGCATTTGCTGCAGCTTGGAAAAAGGGTGAAATAAATGCCGAGCTACCAGGTGATGATTTGACCAGGAACCATTCAATCGCCATTTATGTGTACACTAGTAAAAGTGTATATGCGGATTTCATTCCTGCTGTTCAAAGTGGTAAACAGAAGTACAAAGACATGTCATTCAGATGGTACTCACTTCACTTTTTGTTGACAGAAGCGATACAGATTCTGAATAAAACAGAAAATAAATGTCAAATTACTTATCGAGGTTCCAACATTGAATTTGGTGAGAATTTACTGAACAAAGAGATTCGTTTTGCCTCATTTGCAACATCTTCCCTTCTACAGAATGTAGCAGTAAATTTATTTGGAGATAAATCATGTTTTGAAATTGAAACTTGTGAAGGTGCTGAACTGACAAAATATTCTGCCTTTCCTGATGAGGAAGAGGTGTTGATTCCCCCATATGAGAAGTTTAAAGTCACTGATATCAAGAAAGGTTCCTGGTGTGAAACTGTGTATGTGCTGAAAAGTTCTGGAAGGAAAAGTGATCTGAACTGTGCTGTGGCATCTGTTGAGTCCCTGATACATCACAGATATCAGTCTTTCTGGCTTGCAAGCCTTTATGTCTTAATTCATTATATTTGTTCACATTAAAACAGTGATTTCATAAAACATAATTCGATAATATTAATCCACAAATCATAAAACGATAAAATTTATTCTGAACGATTGTTAAACTTTGTCTTGTCGCAGATAACATGACTCTTCTGCAAATGTAGATAACTTCAACAGATTGATTGTCAGATTTTTCCTTTCGTATTAGACTGTATATCAGATGCATTTATTTCATTAGACTGTATATCAGATGCATTTATTTTATTAGACTGTATATCAGATGCATTTATTTTATTAGACTGTATATCAGATGCATTTATTTCATTAGACTGTATATCAGATGCATTTATTTCATTAGACTGTATATCAGATGCATTTATTTCATTAGACTGTATATCAGATGCATTTATTTCATTAGACTGTATATCAGATGCATTTATTTCATTAGACTGTATATCAGGTGCATTTATTTCATTAGTCTGTATATCAGCTGCATTTATTTCATTAGTCTGTATATCAGATGCATTTATTTCATTAGACTGTATATCAGATGCATTTATTTCATTAGACTGTATATCAGATGCATTTATTTCATTAGACTGTATATCAGATGCATTTATTTCATTAGACTGTATATCAGATGCATTTATTTCATTAGACTGTACATCAGATGCATTTATTTCATTAGACTGTATATCAGGTGCATTTATTTCATTAGACTGTACATCAGGTGCATTTATTTCATTAGACTGTACATCAGGTGCATTTATTTCATTAGACTGTATATCAGATGCATTTATTTCATTAGACTGTATATCAGATGCATTTATTTCATTAGACTGTACATCAGATGCATTTATTTCATTAGACTGTACATCAGATGCATTTATTTCATTAGACTGTACATCAGGTGCATTTATTTTATTAGTCTGTACATCAGATGCATTTATTTCATTAGACTGTATATCAGATGCATTTATTTCATTAGACTGTATATCAGGTGCATTTATTTCATTAGTCTGTATATCAGATGCATTTATTTCATTAGACTGTATATCAGGTGCATTTATTTCATTAGACTGTATATCAGGTGCATTTATTTCATTAGTCTGTATATCAGATGCATTTATTTCATTAGACTGTATATCAGGTGCATTTATTTCATTAGACTGTATATCAGGTGCATTTATTTCATTAGTCTGTATATCAGATGCATTTATTTCATTAGACTGTATATCAGGTGCATTTATTACATTAGTCTGTATATCAGATGCATTTATTTCATTAGACTGTATATCAGGTGCATTTATTACATTAGTCTGTATATCAGATGCATTTATTTCATTAGACTGTATATCAGATGCATTTATTTCATTAGACTGTATATCAGGTGCATTTATTTCATTAGACTGTACATCAGGTGCATTTATTTCATTAGACTGTACATCAGATGCATTTATTTCATTAGACTGTACATCAGATGCATTTATTTCATTAGACTGTACATCAGATGCATTTATTTCATTAGTCTGTACATCAGATGCATTTATTTCATTAGTCTGTACATCAGATACATTTATTTTATTAGACTGTATATCAGATGTATTTATTTCATTAGACTGTATATCAGATGCATTTATTTCATTAGACTGTATATCAGGTGCATTTATTTCATTAGACTGTATATCAGATGCATTTATTTCATTAGACTGTATATCAGATGCATTTATTTCATTAGACTGTATATCAGATGCATTTATTTCATTAGTCTGTACATCAGATGTATTTATTTCATTAGACTGTATATCAGATGCATTTATTTCATTAGACTGTATATCAGGTGCATTTATTTCATTAGACTGTATATCAGATGCATTTATTTCATTAGACTGTATATCAGATGCATTTATTTTATTAGACTGTATATCAGATGCATTTATTTTATTAGACTGTATATCAGATGCATTTATTTCATTAGACTGTATATCAGATGCATTTATTTCATTAGACTGTATATCAGATGCATTTATTTCATTAGACTGTATATCAGATGCATTTATTTCATTAGACTGTATATCAGATGCATTTATTTCATTAGACTGTATATCAGGTGCATTTATTTCATTAGTCTGTATATCAGCTGCATTTATTTCATTAGTCTGTATATCAGATGCATTTATTTCATTAGACTGTATATCAGATGCATTTATTTCATTAGACTGTATATCAGATGCATTTATTTCATTAGACTGTATATCAGATGCATTTATTTCATTAGACTGTATATCAGATGCATTTATTTCATTAGACTGTACATCAGATGCATTTATTTCATTAGACTGTATATCAGGTGCATTTATTTCATTAGACTGTACATCAGGTGCATTTATTTCATTAGACTGTACATCAGGTGCATTTATTTCATTAGACTGTACATCAGATGCATTTATTTCATTAGACTGTACGTCAGATGCATTTATTTCATTAGACTGTACATCAGATGCATTTATTTCATTAGACTGTACATCAGATGCATTTATTTCATTAGACTGTACATCAGGTGCATTTATTTTATTAGTCTGTACATCAGATGCATTTATTTCATTAGACTGTATATCAGATGCATTTATTTCATTAGACTGTATATCAGGTGCATTTATTTCATTAGTCTGTATATCAGATGCATTTATTTCATTAGACTGTATATCAGGTGCATTTATTTCATTAGACTGTATATCAGGTGCATTTATTTCATTAGTCTGTATATCAGATGCATTTATTTCATTAGACTGTATATCAGGTGCATTTATTTCATTAGACTGTATATCAGGTGCATTTATTTCATTAGTCTGTATATCAGATGCATTTATTTCATTAGACTGTATATCAGGTGCATTTATTACATTAGTCTGTATATCAGATGCATTTATTTCATTAGACTGTATATCAGGTGCATTTATTACATTAGTCTGTATATCAGATGCATTTATTTCATTAGACTGTATATCAGATGCATTTATTTCATTAGACTGTATATCAGGTGCATTTATTTCATTAGACTGTACATCAGGTGCATTTATTTCATTAGACTGTACATCAGATGCATTTATTTCATTAGACTGTACATCAGATGCATTTATTTCATTAGACTGTACATCAGATGCATTTATTTCATTAGTCTGTACATCAGATGCATTTATTTCATTAGTCTGTACATCAGATACATTTATTTTATTAGACTGTATATCAGATGTATTTATTTCATTAGACTGTATATCAGATGCATTTATTTCATTAGACTGTATATCAGGTGCATTTATTTCATTAGACTGTATATCAGATGCATTTATTTCATTAGACTGTATATCAGATGCATTTATTTCATTAGACTGTATATCAGATGCATTTATTTCATTAGTCTGTACATCAGATGTATTTATTTCATTAGACTGTATATCAGATGCATTTATTTCATTAGACTGTATATCAGGTGCATTTATTTCATTAGACTGTATATCAGATGCATTTATTTCATTAGACTGTATATCAGATGTATTTATTTCATTAGACTGTATATCAGGTGCATTTATTTCATTAGTCTGTATATCAGGTGCATTTATTTCATTAGACTGTATATCAGGTGCATTTATTTCATTAGACTGTATATCAGGTGCATTTATTTCATTAGACTGTATATCAGATGTATTTATTTCATTAGACTGTATATCAGATGCATTTATTTCATTAGACTGTATATCAGGTGCATTTATTTCATTAGACTGTATATCAGATGCATTTATTTCATTAGACTGTATATCAGGTGCATTTATTTCATTAGACTGTATATCAGATGCATTTATTTCATTAGACTGTATATCAGGTGCATTTATTTCATTAGACTGTATATCAGATGCATTTATTTCATTAGACTGTATATCAGGTGCATTTATTTCATTAGACTGTATATCAGATGCATTTATTTCATTAGACTGTATATCAGGTGCATTTATTTCATTAGACTGTATATCAGATGCATTTATTTCATTAGACTGTATATCAGGTGCATTTATTTCATTAGACTGTATATCAGATGCATTTATTTCATTAGACTGTATATCAGATGCATTTATTTCATTAGACTGTATATCAGATGCATTTATTTCATTAGACTGTATATCAGATGCATTTATTTCATTAGACTGTATATCAGATGCATTTATTTCATTAGACTGTATATCAGATGCATTTATTTCATTAGACTGTATATCAGATGCATTTATTTCATTAGACTGTATATCAGATGCATTTATTTCATTAGACTGTATATCAGATGCATTTATTTCATTAGACTGTATATCAGATGCATTTATTTCATTAGACTGTATATCAGATGCATTTATTTCATTAGACTGTATATCAGGTGCATTTATTTCATTAGACTGTATATCAGGTGCATTTATTTCATTAGACTGTATATCAGATGCATTTATTTCATTAGACTGTATATCAGATGCATTTATTTCATTAGACTGTATATCAGATGCATTTATTTCATTAGACTGTATATCAGGTGCATTTATTTCATTAGACTGTATATCAGATGCATTTATTTCATTAGACTGTATATCAGGTGCATTTATTTCATTAGACTGTATATCAGGATGCATTTATTTCATTAGACTGTATATCAGATGCATTTATTTCATTAGACTGTATATCAGATGCATTTATTTCATTAGACTGTATATCAGGTGCATTTATTTCATTAGACTGTATATCAGATGCATTTATTTCATTAGACTGTATATCAGGTGCATTTATTTCATTAGACTGTATATCAGATGCATTTATTTCATTAGACTGTATATCAGATGCATTTATTTCATTAGACTGTATATCAGGTGCATTTATTTCATTAGACTGTATATCAGATGCATTTATTTCATTAGACTGTATATCAGATGCATTTATTTCATTAGACTGTATATCAGATGCATTTATTTCATTAGACTGTATATCAGGTGCATTTATTTCATTAGACTGTATATCAGATGCATTTATTTCATTAGACTGTATATCAGGTGCATTTATTTCATTAGACTGTATATCAGATGCATTTATTTCATTAGACTGTATATCAGGTGCATTTATTTCATTAGACTGTATATCAGATGCATTTATTTCATTAGACTGTATATCAGATGCATTTATTTCATTAGACTGTATATCAGATGCATTTATTTCATTAGACTGTATATCAGGTGCATTTATTTCATTAGACTGTATATCAGATGCATTTATTTCATTAGACTGTATATCAGATGCATTTATTTCATTAGACTGTATATCAGATGCATTTATTTCATTAGACTGTATATCAGATGCATTTATTTCATTAGACTGTATATCAGATGCATTTATTTCATTAGACTGTATATCAGATGCATTTATTTCATTAGACTGTATATCAGATGCATTTATTTCATTAGACTGTATATCAGATGCATTTATTTCATTAGACTGTATATCAGATGCATTTATTTCATTAGACTGTATATCAGATGCATTTATTTCATTAGACTGTATATCAGATGCATTTATTTCATTAGACTGTATATCAGATGCATTTATTTCATTAGACTGTATATCAGATGCATTTATTTCATTAGACTGTATATCAGATGCATTTATTTCATTAGACTGTATATCAGGTGCATTTATTTCATTAGACTGTATATCAGATGCATTTATTTCATTAGACTGTATATCAGATGCATTTATTTCATTAGACTGTATATCAGATGCATTTATTTCATTAGACTGTATATCAGATGCATTTATTTCATTAGACTGTATATCAGATGCATTTATTTCATTAGACTGTATATCAGATGCATTTATTTCATTAGACTGTATATCAGATGCATTTATTTCATTAGACTGTATATCAGATGCATTTATTTCATTAGATCTGTATATCAGATGCATTTATTTCAGTGTAGATCTGTATATCAGATGCATTTATTTCATTAGACTGTATATCAGATGCATTTATTTCATTAGACTGTATATCAGATGCATTTATTTCATTAGACTGTATATCAGATGCATTTATTTCATTAGACTGTATATCAGATGCATTTATTTCATTAGACTGTATATCAGATGCATTTATTTCATTAGTGACTGTATATCAGATGCATTTATTTCATTAGACTGTATATCAGATGCATTTATTTCATTAGACTGTATATCAGATGCATTTATTTCATTAGACTGTATATCAGATGCATTTATTTCATTAGACTGTATATCAGATGCATTTATTTCATTAGACTGTATATCAGATGCATTTATTTCATTAGTACTGTACTATCAGATGCATTTATTTCATTAGACTGTATATCAGATGCATTTATTTCATTAGACTGTATATCAGATGCATTTATTTCATTAGCACTGTATATCAGATGTATTTATTTCATTAGACTGTATATCAGATGCATTTATTTCATTAGACTGTATATCAGATGCATTTATTTCATTAGACTGTATATCAGATGCATTTATTATACATGCAAGAAGTGATGATTTATTAAAACAAGAAGTCATTTGATTTATTATTATCAAAACTTAATTGTCTTGATTTTTGATCAAGGTGTTGAAGGTTTTATGTAACTTTTACATGAATTAAATTACAGCACGATTGTAAAGATTCAGTGCTTTATGTTTATGTTTTCCATATATCCTCTTTCTGTGGTGCAAAATTATTAAATAACAAATGATCAAAAATCTTTATGTTTATTTTTACTTCTTTTTACAATAACTTCAAATGTTCTGAGGTGAATCTGCAGCACTTTACAAGATAAGAGCACACCATCTGTCCAACATGTGAACACGGAACAATGCGGCACTTGTCACGTCACCTCTTATAGATGTTGTGTATGACCTGTATTCTGCTCAGTTATCAGTTGATTATATTGATTTATATACTGTCATGTCTGAATCGAAGATATGTCACCTGTAATGTTGGGTTTTGTGAAAAAATTACAATGAATAAAAAATAAATAAATATTGCAAGTTCTTTGGAGTGCCAACTATTGTTATTATATCTGGATTGTGCATGTGTAGAAACGTGTGTAAATTTTTGTCACATCCGCAATGCAAGTGGATAGTGTTCAAACCAAAGGGGGAATCTTGCATCCTCTTGGTTAGACGGGGCTCGTGAAGGGCGGGATAGTGTCTTTGGAATGACCATGCATGAGCTGGGTCCGTTGGACGGACACACTCCCCTCTCTGGTCCACAGTGCGAGGGGCGGCAGCAAATGAGAGGGGGAAGGGGGCCCGACTTCAGTTTATTAATCATTTTTGCAAAACATTGCTGATCAATTAAAGTGAAAAATAAACCATCAGATTTACTGGGATTAAATAAATGACTGTAATACATTAAATATACATTTAGGATGTTTGATCGTGGAATTGTAGTGAGTTGGAATTTTGTTTGTAATGAAAATATTGGATTTGTTTTGTTTTAAATGTTTTTAAATTTCAGTCATCTCTTGGAAAATCTAAAGATTAACAGAAACAGATTTTCCCCACAAGATCATTAGAAGAGAACAAAACAACAACAATAATCAAAATAATAAAAGCATGATAGCTTGGTCCATAATTCAGAAGTCCAGGATTTAAGGGGACCTTTACTTTTTCATTTGTAACAACAGGTTTGATCACGGACGGCTCGTCATTGGTTTCTATAAAACAAACTAAAGCGTTTGGTTCTGAGAAAACAGAAGCCTAAACACATTCAAACCCGAACTAAAAACTAAGAAGACTTTTTGCTTTTATAGTTTTAATATGAAGCTACAACATGTCTGTCAGATCATAGTTACTACAGTTATGTTGGTGTTGCTATAGTAATGGCACATATTTAGTTTTCTGTCTTTTTCTCTTCATTGCTGTTTAGATGATCATGGCTGTCTGGTTTTATGAGATGTTTTATGAGATGTCTCCAAAGTGCTTGAAAGTAGATCATTCTAGGTTCAATTCAGGTTTGTTCTCTGCAATGCACTATTATGCACTTAGTCAAGCCTGATTTCTGAGGACGTGTGTGAGTCGTGCTGATCTGTTCAGATTGGAAGTGCACACACACACACACACTGAAAAAGCACATTTGGAATAAACCACTAAACATCTTATAAGAGGGATCCCACACACAAGATCATCTTTTATTATCAAGTATTTTAGCTAACCAGTGTGAAGGGATCATTTATCACAAGGAAATTGCAGGAAGTCTCTGGTGTTCTGTGGGGCCCCCTGTCTGTCCAGGATTCTTAGCTCTCCCAAATTATACAGTACGTCCAAAAAGCAGTGATTATAAATGTTTTTATCGGCTCTCTGGAATACTTTCCGGTCTGCTTGAAAGCACCAGACCCCATTCATTGTAACTGCATGGAAAAGAACAACTATTGGCCAACCATTCTTCAGGAAAATATAATCTTTGCAGAAATATATACGATTTCATAATTATTCAATAACTTGAATTCAGTTGTAGTTTAACCAGCAGGAGATCATTGATGTGTGAACTTAATTTGGTGACACTAAAATGTGTAACATTGAAATTATTGAATATTTTTGCAGAATCGCTTTTCGGTTTTGCACTTTGCAGACTGTCCCTGCGGGCTTGTGTCTCAGCCTGATGTGTGTAGAGATCATTGTATTTTGTCCAGCTCGGAGGAAGGCTCGTGTTGATGAAAATGAGGTTGTAACTCGTTGTCTACATTACTGCGGTTGGAAAGAGGTGTCGTTTGTATTTTAAGAACGTTTCTGTTATTAGTTATTGATCCGGGAAGGTCGAATCTGTGAATATATTTCCGACTTTACCGGACTTCAAATCTGGTGATCTGCAGCAGATAATAAATATTGCATTTACCGAGAACAATTCATTCATAGTGAATGTGGTAACCCCTTAGTTAGTATGAAGTAACATACATGACACTACATTAGTGTCAAATGTATGAACTATTACAGAATTAAATGATAGAAATAATGATGTCTTTAGTAAAACTGGGTTTCAAATCGTCTCATCTGAGATTAATGAAAGTGACGCAAGACATGAATGTGACATGAATCACGTGATGTGGGCTCTCACATATCCTAATGTTTTGTTTCTTCACAAAGAACAAGATTAAAATGACATCAGTACTGAACTATAAACCTATAAATATGAATGATCATCTGGTTTCAGTTCTAGTCACTGTGCTCTTGTAAACTTCCCCTGAAAAAATTCAATAACTGCAAATAAATGTGCTTGATGACACAGAGCAATTGGATATATGCCAAACTATAACACTGTCCTTCATCATTAGTGTTTGATATGATGGGTTTAAAATGTTCACAAACATCTCTTAATTAAAATTCAATTTTAATACTTTTATTTGTGGTAATAGTGCGATCTAAATTACTCCAGGCAATGAAGCGCAATCTAATGAGCCTACACAGTAAAAAATGGGGTGTTAATATTTCAGAGTAAAGTTATTTTAACCCAGATAGAGTATTTTCAACATTTTGGAGAGTAAAGTTGCTCTATCAGTGGAGTTAAAAGTGAGTGTAAAAATCTGCAGAAACGCAGTGACAATTACAGTTTTTTACAGTCGCTAGGACACATTTCTCAATACTTAGGTCACTTTTTCAAAACTCTTCACACAGTGAGCACAACAGAAGTATATGTGGGCTAAACTGTGGATCAGTTATCATTGCTTTGGCATAAAATGCATTCAATGACTACATCTTTCAAATTACATTAATTCTTTTCTCACTTCGACACAACAACCGCCAAAACTCTGTGTACCGACAGGCCAATGTGCACATGCTTACATACTGTTTTCAAAACTGTTAAACTTATGTTCAAAACAATAACATAATACAAAACTGAATAAGACAGCAATTTGCTACTTTTCTACAGTAATATTTTAATGAAATATATTTTACATCTTAAAATTAAATGCTATAAAAATAATTGGACAATTGGACCAACCACAGCTGATTCTCATTGTAGATGAACATCTACACAGGTGTTACTCTTTCAATTTCATTACAAAAGGAGACAACTGCTGAATAGTTTTGTATTGTGATGTAAACATGGACCCAGCCAGAAATAGAGAAGTGGCTGAAAGAGGAAGAAGAGTGGCTGGGAGGGGGCGAGGAATACGTATGCATGGTGGAAGAAGAATAAGAGGAAGACCAAGAGTTGTAGTCTCAGATGAGATCAGAGCTACTGTAATTGATCATGTAGTAAATCATGGTCTCTCAGTGAGAGAGGCTGGTCAGAGAGTGCAGCCAAATCTGCAACGCTCAACAGTGGCATCTATTGTTAGAGTTTTCCGGCAAACCAACAGGTAACTTGGATTCTGCAAGGGCATTTGACTGAGTTGCACATTACAGAAGTAAATAGACTTGTGTGTAATTGCTTTTGCATTTCTGCTTAGGACTCAACGGTTACCTCACACAGGTGGGAGAGGAAGGATGCTCACTAATGTGCAGGAAACTGCCATTGTTGATATGGTCATCAGAAACAATGGCATAAAACTCACTGAGATTCGAGACAGGGTCTTGGCAGACAACATTACTTTTGCAAATATTCACAGTGTAAGCATAACAACTATTTCTAGAGTCCTGAAAAAACATCAGGTAAGGATGAAACAGTTGTACACTGTGCCTTTTGAGAGGAACTCTGAACATGTCAAGCAACTCAGGAACCAATATGTCCAGGTAAGATCACAATAAAATACAGAACTGTTTTTGAACAAAACACACACAAAGAATTTTTTTTAGGTAATGTTTACTACTGTAACAGCTTATGTTGCCTTGTGGATTTATTTTAGAGAGTCATGGAGATTGAAGGCAGGCAAACACCCCACATTTTCATCTTTGTGGATGAGGCGGGTTTCAACCTGGCCAAAACACGGCGACGAGGAAGGAATGTGATTGGGAAGAGAGCCACAGTGGATGTCCCGGGCCAAAGGGGTGCCAACATCACAATGTGCGCAGCAATATCCACTGATGGACTGCTGTTACACAAACCACTAATTGGGCCATACAACACTGAACGTCTCCTTGCGTTCCTACATGATCTCTATGGAAGGGTTGTGCTAGGTGAGGAAAGGGATGCAGAGAGAAGAAATCCGCCAACATTTATAATTGTATGGGACAATGTGGCATTTCACCACTCCCGTGCAGTCACCGAGTGGTTTGCAGCCCATCCCAGAATGGTGTCACTTTTCCTCCCACCTTACTCTCCATTCCTCAACCCAATAGAGGAATTCTTTTCCTCATGGAGGTGGAAGGTTTATGACCACCATCCACATGATCAAATGTCCCTCCCGGACGCAATGAATGCTGGATGCCAGGACATATCAGCAGAAGATTGCCAGGGATGGATCAGGCATGCCAGAAGATTCTTTCCTAGGTGTATTGCCCTAGATGACATAAGATGTGATGTGGATGAGAACCTGTGGCCAAATGGAGAAGACCGAGTAGATTAGCATTACTATTGTATCTGTATCAGTGGATGGTGTGTATACAAATTCTTGTATTTTGGAATTACTCAGTGCAAAAAAATAAAAATAAAAGACATAAAATATATTGAAGCATTCTTCATCATGTCTGATTCATTCCAGTAGCCTCTATTGCAGTGAATTATAAACAGAGATTGTATAATGCTACATGTTGTTAGTGTTTTTTAGGTCATTGTTTTGTGGGTGACAAAGTGTGTTTGTTGGCTGTCAACCTTTGCTAGTGTTATGGAAGAATGTGTTGATTTGAGACATGAATAAAGTGTTTTGGTAGTTTTAGTGCATTTTGAAATTGAAATTAACTGCTGTGCTGAGCTGAAAGTTGGTTAGGAGAACTGTGTGAAGAGTTTTGAAAAAGTGACCTAAGTATTGAGAAATGTGTCCTAGCGACTGTAAAAAACTGTAACTCTACAGCAGTGATGAATACCCGCCACACTGCTGTGCTAAAGTTTGGCACGTACGTCGGTGGAGGAAGATCTCGATGGAGGCCACTGATATTGCTAGGTAAGTAACATCCCTGTGTTTTCAACACCAAAACGGTATTTTTTAACTTCACATAATTTTAGAGTTGTGCTGATATTAGTTGAGGTCATATTACAAGTAACCAGATAGCAATCCGTATCGGTAACTGTGTTTCTTTATGTGTTGCAATATTTTCACGAATGAAGTTGTTCAGAATGATTTATGCGTAAAATAACTTTAGCTCGGTCGCTATAACAACAAAAGATTTAATACAGTTAATAGCTATTTTTAGCTAACGTATTTTTTTAGCTTCCCAGGCAACGTTAATCTGGGTTTTTTATACGGTAATGTTAGCATGCTTCTGATAGTTAATGTTGGTCTTATAAAACTATAACTTAGATCACTGATTGCATGACGTATTTGTTTAACATGGCTTAACCATTTTAACGGGTTACGTTACTCTTCGAACTAAAATGACTAATGAGCCATTTATATATATTCAACCAGCACAACTTTGTCTTCTTCAGCCGCCCTTTGTAATTGCAGTGTAACATCTAAGTAATGCATAGTTGTCACGAACCCCGCTCCCTCGCTCCGCCCCCTTGAGCTCGTACGCTCTTTTTTCCTCCCTCGGGCTTCCACGCCCGTTTTGCTTGTTCGAGCTTGCACGCTCGTTTTGCTATTACGAGCTCCCATGCTCATTAGCAGGTCTCCCTCCTCGGGCTCGTATGCCCGCTCTCAGCCAGAACATTATGACCACCTGCACTCGCGTCATCTGCACTCCTGCAATTAGTTTCACCTGCACTCGTCTCATCACCTGTCATTGTTTACACCTGCACTCGCCCCTATATATATCACTACCCTTTCGTCTCACGGTTGTTGGTTATTGTGTTTAGTTTCCCGCGTCTTTGACCCCCGCTAGTCTCGCCTAGTTTTGAACTCCTCTTGTTTACCCCATTAGCTTGCCAGCTCCTTGTTCCCCTAGTTCCCCTGTCTTTTTGCTCCCTCTAGTCCCGTCTACTTATTCTCATTACCCCGGCTTTGACCCCCTTGCTTTCCGTGACCACTCTATTTGTAGATTTGCCCATTTGTTATATCCTGATTCCCCGGCTCTCGACTCTACGCTTTCCTCGACCATTCTCCCTCTGGATTTACCCTGTTATGTACTTTTGCCTGCTTTATTTTTAATAAAGCAGTTTTTCCTCCGACATTGTGACTCATCTTGTGTGTGTGTGTGCGGGTTACAGAATAACCAACCTCACCGCAGACAGTCACAATGCGTCACGCGGAGGATTCGTACAGCTCACTAGAGCGGATTGTCGCGGCGCTTTCTGTGCGCGGATTCGCGGCTGGGAGAGATGGCCACGCGCTCATGGCCCAGGGGCAGCAGGTATGCACTATGTCTGAGTTCTTTCACCCTGTTTCACCTGTGTCTGCCCCTGAGCCCGTTGATGCTCTTCACGCATCCGCGAGCGCCGTATGCTCTCCATCCCCGGAGAGGTTTTATGGCTCTTCTGACGCTAACCAAGGGTTTTTTATGCGAGGCAGCGGTTGTGTAACTCATAACCCCGCCCTCGACATTATGGAGCCAGCGGCCCGACTCTTGGGGTTGCGTCAGGGGAGTCAACCCTTGGAGGTTTTTGTTGTTGATTTTTGTGCCCTGACCAACCAGGTGAATTTTGATGAGGTGGCTCTGAAAGACATTTTTCAATGTGGACTGAATGAGCCAACCTCATCATTCATGCCAGGTGGTCGCTGCTCTCTCAACCTGGCTCAGTTTATTGACCTCGCCCCTACTGTACGCTGGTTCCTCGTTTACTGTGGGGGAGGCAGACACTGAACCAGCGTTCCCTAACACGGCCCCCGTCTCGAAGCCTACCACGGCCCCCGTCTCGAAGCCTACCACGGCCCCAGTCCCGAGGCCTGTCACGGCCCCAGTCCCGAGGCCTGTCACGGCCCCTGTCCCGAGGCCTGACACGGCCCCAGTCCCGAAGCCTGACACGGCCCCAGTCCCGAAGCCTGGCACGGCCAGCGAGCCAGGGCCCATGCCCGCCACGGCCAACGAGCCAGGGCCCATGCCCGCCACGGCCAACGAGCCAGCGCCCATGCCCACCACGGCCAACGAGCCAGCACCCATGCCCGCCACGGCCAACGAGCCAGCGCCCATGCCCGCCATGGCCAACGAGCCAGCGCCCAGGTCCGCCACGGCCAACGAGCCAGCGCCCCTGCCTGCCACGGCCGGCGAGCCAGCGCCCATGTCTGCCACGGTCAGCGAGCCAGCGCCTGTAGCCTCGACCGTCCCCATGGCCACATCCCCTGTTGGCCGAAGACGTAAGAGAAGGAAGAGGGCCCCTTCTCCCCAGTCTCGTCTTGTGCTCAAAACCGCAGAGGTGCCCCCAGAGTCTTCCACGGCTCTGCCGGGCTCTACTCCGCCCTCAGAGTCTTCCACGGCTCTGCCGGGCTCTACTCCGCCCTCAGAGTCTTCCACGGCTCTGCCAGCCTCTGCTCGCCCCTCAGAGCCCTCGAGGCCTCCGCCTCACGAGCCTCTCAAGGCTCCTCCTCCTAAGCCCCCCAGGGTTCTGCCTTTCAAGTCTCTCGAGCCTCCCAGAGCTCTACCCCTCGAGCCTCCCAGAGCTCCGCCTCTCAAGCCTCCCAGGGCTTCTCCTCACGAGTCTTTCAAGGCTCCTCCTCTCGAGCCTCCCAGGGCTCCGCCTCACGAGCCTCCCAAGGCTCCTCCTCCCAAGCCTCCCAGGGCTCCTCCTCTCGAGCCACCCAGGGCTCCGTTTCTCGAGCCTCCCAGAGCTCTACCTCTCAAGCCTCTCAGGGCTTCCCCTCTCGAGTATTTCAGGGCTCCTCCTCCCCTCGAGCCTCTCAGGGCTCCACCCCTCGAGTCTTTCATGGCTCCACCCCTCAAGCCTCTCACGGCTTCGCCTCTCGAGTCTCTCAGGGCTCCTCCCCCTCTCAAGCCTCTCAGGGCTTCCCCTCTCGAGTCTTTCAGGGCTCCTCCTCCCCTCGAGCCTCTCAGGGCTCCGCCCCTCGAGTCTTTCATGGCTCCAACCCTCAAGCCTCTCACGGCTTCGTCTCTCGAGTCCCTCAGGGCTCCTCCTCCTCTCGAGCCTCTTAGGGTTCCGTCCCTCGAGTCTTTCAGGACTCCTCCTCCTCTCAAGCCTCTCAGGGCTCCATCCCTCGAGTCTTTCAAGACTCCTCCGCCTCTCGAGCCTCCTACGGCTCCGCCTCCTGGGCCTCCTATGGCTCCCCTTCCAGAGCCTCCTACGGCTCCACCTCCCACGGCTCTGCTCCCAGAGACTCCAGAGCTTTCTAGGGCTCCGCCTCTCGAGCCTCCTACGGCTCCGCATCTCGGGCCTCCTACGGCTCTACCCCCCGAGACTACAGAGCCTGCCAGGCCTTCACCCCTAAAGCCTCCTTCGGCTCCACCTCCAGAGCCTTCCAGAACCCCACCTCCAGAGCCGCCTACAGCGCCGCCTCTGACGGCTCCGCCTTTCACGGCTCCGCCTTTCACGACTCAGCCAGGACTTCCTGACCCTCTCCCTGTCCTGTGGCCTCTTCCCTGGCCTCCGGACCCTATTCCTGTCCGGTGGTCACCTTCCAGACCCCCGGACCCAATCCCTATCCTCCAGTCGCCTTCCAGACCCCCTGACCCAGTCTCTGCCCTAAGGCTGCCCCCTAGATCTCCCGACCACCCGCCTGTCCGCTATGTTCCACTTGACCTTGCCTTGAAACTCGCCCATTGACCCCATGGACTGTCTTATTTCCCTCTGTGCCCCTTGGACTGCCCTCAATTTTGTTTGTGTGTTTTGTGGGTTGTCTGTTCAGGGTTTTTTTTTGTTTGTTGGGTTCATCCAGCACCACTTCCCAGAGGTCGCGCTCCTCGCAACCGATCGCGGCCGTCAGGAGCCGTCCGTTTCTGAGGGGGGAGTACTGTCACGAACCCCGCTCCCTCGCTCCGCCCCCTTGAGCTTGTACGCTCTTTTTTTCCTCCCTCGGGCTTCCACGCCCGTTTTGCTTGTTCGAGCTTGCACGCTCGTTTTGCTATTACAAGCTCCCATGCTCATTAGCAGGTCTCCCTCCTCGGGCTCGTATGCCCGCTCTCAGCCAGAACATTATGACCACCTGCACTCGCGTCATCTGCACTCCTGCACATTAGTTTCACCTGCACTCGTCTCATCACCTGTCATTGTTTACACCTGCACTCGCCCCTATATATATCACTACCCTTTCGTGTCATGGTTGTTGGTTATTGTGTTTACTTTCCCGCGTCTTTGCCCCCCGCTAGTCTCGCCTAGTTTTGAACTCCTCTTGTTTACCCCATTAGCTTGCCAGCTCCTTGTTCCCCTAGTTCCCCTGTCTTTTTGCTCCCTCTAGTCCCGTCTACTTATTCTCATTACCCCGGCTTTGACCCCCTTGCTTTCCGTGACCATTCTCCCTCTGGATTTACCCTGTTATGTACTTTTGCCTGCTTTATTTTTAATAAAGCAGTTTTTCCTCCGACATTGTGACTGTCTCATCTTGTGTGTGTGTGTGTGTGGGTTACAATAGTGCATTGCCACTACTGATGATTTTTGAATATATATTTTCTTTGTTAACAGGGGCAAAATGCTGTTGCGTGTTCAATTCGGGAAAGAGCAGAAATATGTCAAGCTGTCTGAGCTGACATTCGATGCGTTCTTGAAAGAAGGTGGGTACAGTAGGTTAAACCAATATACATCACCCAATGACAAAATAATACTGCATTAACCTATTATGTTATGATACCTAGTTAGGTCAATAATAATTTCTGTTTTGCCGCTTTATATTTTCAGTTACTTAAAATTGGGTGCAGATACTTGTCTTTCATCATTTTGTGAATACATGAGGCAAACTTAAATATGACCTTTGATTCTTGTGAGAAGGGAGTGCATGTTTTTTTTATTTAATTTTTTTTAAACAGCGTGTCTAAAATTCAACATACCAGAAAGCAGGCAGCCAGACATTAAGGTGTATGACCAGTCAGACACAGAAGTTGACACAGAGGTTTTTGAAGAAATAGTGAAGGAGTCACCTGGAACTTTCAAAATCATGCTGGGCAATGGAGACAATTCACAAATTAGTTTGTTTAGTTTAAAGGCCGGAATGAGAACATTTATTGTCTTAAAAATAACTGTTTCTTGTAATATGTTTCTATGTTTTGTACAAATTTCATAATGAACAGGTGCCTCTCAATCATCATCATGCTCTGGTACATCTGATGACACCGTCATCCTGAATTTCATGATGTGTGACCCTGTTGAAGAAGTAGCCGCTGACGAAGGAAGCCAGCCTAAAAGGCCATGCCACATAAACTACGAGGCAAAAGCGGTAAGTGGTGGAAGTCCAATCTGAATGTTGTTTCACCATGGTAAGTGTTCTTTAGATAACTATTTTTTTTCAGCATTACATATGGTTTTACAGTAATGGAAAGCACATTTTATTCCACCTATAGTTGATTAAAAAAATCCTAACATCAAAACCTGGTGGTGAACGCATTATGCAAGAGCATTGAAAAACCAAATCTCTGACAGATGCCACCAGAAGACAGATGATTAACATACTTGCTGCTGAGATGACAGAAACACATGGGTAAGCATTAAGCATACATATGGGCTGTAAAGAAACATTGTTATTAATTTACAGTTATTAATTATGTAAATTGTGTTGTGCAATGTCAATTTAGTGTGATATTAACTTTGAATTCATATGCTAGGACATCCCCCCCCAAAAGTGTCAGAGTGATGTATGCACAGGGGATAGTAGCTTTGTTTCCCTATCTAGAAGACCCATACTCACAACATGGATATGTAAGTAAATGGGTTATTGCAACATTATGCACATATTCACTCTTTGAAATGTTAATAGTACTTCTTTATAATATATTTATAATCACATAGGAACATTACTACGATCCGGAGAGAGGTTCGGGATACCTTGCATGGCGATTGAAGACTATACAAAGAAAAACAGCAGAGGAAAGAGGTGCCTCAGTCAGCAAATCTCCTAAAGGTATGTTTACTGATCAGTGACATGTGAATATAATGGTGACCTGTCAATTGTACAGAAATGAGTTCTTAACATTGTATTTTGTCTTAAGTTGGTGGGCCAGGCCGTGGTCGTCAGCCCTTCACCTATGACAGAGAGCCATCTGATGAGGATGTGGAAGCAGCTATTGCTGTTTTGAGACACTCTGCTGATGAAAAGACTGTCCATGAGAAGATGAAAATGACCTTCATATATCGGCAAGCAATGGTCAACGATGAAGCCAAATCATCAGATGTGTTCTTGGTCTTCCCAAGATTTCTGGACACACCAGGACTGGTATGACATCTTAATTCACTGCATCACCAAAATATCCAATATAGCATTAGGTATCACTCATCACTTCTGTCTATGTGTGTTACATTGCAGATAGATCAAGATTTCAGACTTCTGTTTGGTGAGGCCACGGCTAACAAATTCTTGGAGAAGTGGCCAAACACTTTCAAAGCAAAAGTAATAAAGGAAAGCCATGGACTTGTACCCACCACAGAACTCTTGGATTTGATGCGCAATGCTGAGTCAGCTGCTGAAGTTGAGAATGGTGAATGGAACTGTTTTACTTTTTATTGTGGGTTATGTAGGTGTGTAGTGTACATTTTCGTAATGGTGCAAGTTGTCAATTTGAATGCTATGCTATGGTATAATGTTAACCAGGTTTTATTTACTTATTTGTAGGCTGGGACAGTGACATGTCTGCCATCTTGCTGCTGCTACATTTGCTACCACCATCTGCACAAGGTAGAAAGAGGCCGGGAAAGCTGTCTGCATATCAAGCTGATCAGATTTCAAAAGGTGTGCTTAAAGGATTAGTTCACTTATAAAAAAAAATCTGCTGATTATTTACTAACCCCCTTGTCATCCAAGAGGTCCATGTCTTTCTTTCTTTAGTCGAAAAGAAATTAAGGTTTTTGAGGAAAACATTCCAGGATTTTTCTCCATATCATGGACTTCAATGGTGACCAACGGTTTGAGGGTTCAAATGAGGGTTCAAAGTCTGTCTCAATGCAGCTTCAAAGTCTCGACATGATCCCAGCAGAGAAGTAAGGTTCTTATCTAGCGAAACAATCGGTAGTTTTCAAAATAAAAATAAAAATGATATACTTTTTAACCAGTGTATTCAACAATTTGTAAATCAGCTTGTGTTTCTATTCCCAGTTTTATCATTTTAACTGTGCCCAAAATGTTTCCATCGTACAGAGTTTTCCCCTATTGAGCAAATCTGGTCTCAAAAGTGCAGGTCACCTGTAAATGCCCTCCTCGTGCCAGTGCAACATGATTGGTCTGCCAGAGAGCCAATCAGATCTTTTAATTGAATGCATGTTGGCAAAGTGTGGGGTGGAACATGAGCAATAGTTTTAATTTGATCAGGATTCAAGCGGTGACTGTAAATGTGAATCTCATGTCTGTCATGTTTGCAGGAATTATTCTTTACAGTTGAATGTGTGAGCACGCTTGTGTAATCCAGACAGGGGAAAGCCAGCGATTTTCCATTGCCAAATCAATCCAGATAATTTCTCAAACCTGTCCTGCAATTAATGAACTAAAAGTGCAAATCAGAGTGACTGAGAGGTAATGGAGGAAACTTTTCGTTTAAATATTCTCATACATTAATAAATTAATTATAAATTATCATTACTACATTATACTCAAAAATATTTGGACACTAAAGCCACATTAAAAACACACTTTTTAGACTATTTTAACTTATTTTAGTTCATTTGAAATTGGTTTGTTTATGCCATCTAATGCATTACATTAAGTGTCCATATTCTCCACATTCCTGTATGTTACACACTTGAACAATAGATGGCATTGTTTGCCTTTCAACACATGTTTGATGGTCACAATCTGTCTGTCTTTCTTTATATATATATTTATGCATTTGTGTGTGTTTCAGTAGTTCCTGCACTGTTGATGTTACACTGTATTAATGCAGTGCTGTTTGTGTGTGTTTCAGTAGTTCCTGCACTGTTGATGTTACACTGTATTAATGCAGTGCTGTTTGTGTGTGTTTCAGTAGTTCCTGCGCTGTTGATGTTACACTGTATTAATGCAGTGCTGTTTGTGTGTGTTTCAGTAGTTCCTGCACTGTTGATGTTACACTGTATTAATGCAGTGCTGTTTGTGTGTGTTTCAGTAGTTCCTGCACTGATGATGTTACACTGTATTAATGCAGTGCTGTTTGTGTGTGTTTCAGTAGTTCCTGCGCTGTTGATGTTACACTGTATTAATGCAGTGCTGTTTGTGTGTGTTTCAGTAGTTCCTGCACTGTTGATGTTACACTGTATTAATGCAGTGCTGTTTGTGTTTCAGTAATTCCTGCACTGTTGATGTTACACTGTATTAATGCAGTGCTGTTTGTTTGTGTTTCAGTAGTTTATGCACTGTTGATGTTACACTGTATTAATGCAGTGCTGTTTGTGTGTGTTTCAGTAGTTTCTGCACTGTTGATGTTACACTGTATTAATGCAGTGCTGTTTGTTTGTGTTTCAGTAGTTCCTGCACTGTTGATGTTACACTGTATTAATGCAGTGCTGTTTGTTTGTGTTTCAGTAGTTCCTGCACTGTTGATGTTACACTGTATTAATGCAGTGCTGTTTGTGTGTTTCAGTAATTCCTGCACTGTTGATGTTACACTGTATTAATGCAGTGCTGTTTGTTTGTGTTTCAGTAGTTTATGCACTGTTGATGTTACACTGTATTAATGCAGTGCTGTTTGTGTGTGTTTCAGTAGTTTCTGCACTGTTGATGTTACACTGTATTAATGCAGTGCTGTTTGTTTGTGTTTCAGTAGTTCCTGCACTGTTGATGTTACACTGTATTAATGCAGTGCTGTTTGTTTGTGTTTCAGTAGTTCCTGCACTGTTGATGTTACACTGTATTAATGCAGTGCTGTTTGTGTGTGTTTCAGTAGTTTCTGCACTGTTGATGTTACACTGTATTAATGCAGTGCTGTTTGTTTGGTTCAGTAGTTCCTGCACTGTTGACGTTACACTGTATTAATGCAGTGCTGTTTGTGTGTGTTTCTGTATTTTCTTCAAGCTCCTGAGGAGTTATTAGCTCAGCATTATGTGTCGCTGCAGAAGAAACCATTTTACTCTGGTCTGCTCCACTACATGACCTCTGGCCCCATAGTTGCAATGGTAAGGAACAATAAAAAAAGCTGTGAAATGGGGTTTGAAAGAGTATGGTAGTGTGCTATTGGTTATGGCTAAGTTTACAATAGTATACTACGTGTATTATTTCTGCTTGGGATGGTTGAATGCTAGTGGCTATTGCATACTACTTTTTACTACTGCATCACAAGCATCATATGTGCTCTGGGTGTGTGTATGTTTGTAGTAGATGACAGTGAGCAGAGCGCTCTGAAGCATGCAGCACATACAGACTATATAAAGTCTATATATTGATTTCATCACAGCTTTTTGAGGTTTGATAATCACACTGGTTCATGTAGCAAACTGCTTATCAGGAGATGAAAAACTACCATCAACAACACACAGAAATGACCAAATAAAAGCTTGATTTAAATGAATGCCTGAAATAGGAACAAATATCAAGTTTAATGCAATTAAATAATAATAGCAATAATAATAAGGTATTGAATCAATATCGCACATCTGTGATATTCTGTTGTGCAGCACTTCATTTGATAAAAATAATGCAATGTTATATTGATTTCTTTTATTAAAAAAATCATATTTCCATTTGATTAAAGTTTAAATAAATTAAATTCAAAACCATTTTTTGATGAAATTTTATTAAACGGTTGAATACAGCATTTTAATGACCTCTCATGTGTTTCATGCTCATATATTACAACCTTGTGGCACAAAATGGCCTGGAAAATTGTGCCTTGAAAAGAGAGTGAATCCAAAATATTCGGTGTATCCTGATGAGAAAGAGATGATGATTCCCCCTTATGAGAAGTTTAATGTCACTGATATCAAGAATGGTTCCTGGTGTGACACTGTTTACGAGCTGAAAAGTTCTGGAACAGCAAGTAACCTGAACTGTGCTGTGGCATCACTGGCACCATGAGTTTGAGAAGAGGTGACCTAAACTGTCCCGCTGCATCATCGAGTCCCAGATGTCCATCTTTCTTGCTCACAAGATTTTGCATCTCTAATCATTGCTTTTTTCTTTTCTTAAATCTGATTCAATTATAACATGTGATTAACTTGATTCTGAACTTCACATCAGCTGAATTCTACATTAATGTGCCAGTTTAATGCATTGTTTGGCAATAAAATATATTACTAAGCAGAAGAATTGTTTGTTAATGATTAATAATAATAAATGTAATTGTTTATTGAAAACATCGCCCTATGTCTTGTCTGCAGTGGTTTCACTAGAGTTGAGGGTTTTCAGCACATAAATGTGGTCAAATTCAATGGCATTATTTTGTTTGAAAGTTGGAAGGGACTAATTGAAAGGATAATATTCAAAATATTGATATTAAAAAAATACGAGAATGTCAGTCTGGTAATATATAAAATAACATTTTACCTCATATAACAGTTTATTTCTTATTTCTCTGCCAAGCATGTGAAATATTAGTCTTTTTTTTTTTTTAAGCATTTCTCAAGAATAAACATCAGCCCTCTGGAGTCGACGGAGGTGCCAGTGCGATCACTTAGATTTTATTTATCTTATAACAACAGAAGGATTTAAAATACTTAAATTTGAATTTCGAATATTCGTTGAATTGAATAAAAAATGCACATTCGAATGCCTAAACTGTGTATTCAAATTTTGGATTTGTGCCAAGCACTGACAATGACTTCAAAGCGGTCGCATTCTTGCACTAAAAAAGGCAAGACACAGCGCAACAAATACAGTTTAACATAAAGCAGGTGTCTCAATATGCTTTTTAAATTTTGATGCAGTGAGATCCAGCAGATGGAAAATGACTTCAATAAATCAGATGATTTGTAGAAGGAATAACATTTTATTTGTACAGAAATTAGTCAAATGAATAGAATATGAATTAATGAGATTAAATGTAATAATAGAGGGGAAAAAAATGTACATTTGGTTCTTTAATGCTATGTAGATATATCTTAAGGGTATATCCAAGGACTAAGTCCTGGAATTAATCTAACAATACTATGTTTTGTCTAGTGAAAATGAACTAAGTAATTAAATGAAAGAAGTTAAAGTACAGATAGTAAGATGAGGCCTCAAATTTGGAGCTCAGATGTGAAGTTCGAGTTGTTAGTCTGAGGACCAAAATTAAGATCATGTATTTATGCCCTCTTGAGACTGTGACAATGAGATTCCTAATTTGGTACAACACGTTCTGCATGTTTGGAGATAACAAGGTTTTCAGGACATATTATGACCCATTTAAGTGCGAATTCTGCAGTTAAGTGGCCTTGCATGATGAGAACTGGGCGGAAACCCCAGAACTACAAGTGTGTCTTATCTTGTATATGCGTATGTGCAAGACTCCCGTCTATAAAATATCTATAAAAATGGCACCAGCCTTTCTGAATTCAGCTCTGAAACCTCATCAGGTCAAAAGGGCAACAAGTTCATATACTAAGAGTCTAAAATGTATATACTTTGTCCCATACAGTGCTCCAGTTTCTCTCAGGAATGTTCAGCACAGAAAGCACAAACCATTTAACAATCCATTTACAAGGATAGAGAACGAGCATGAAGTAATCTTCTAAAGAACAAACAAATCTTTCATTTATCTGTCCTCATATCTGTTGATGTCTGCTCTCCCAGTCTGAGGCCGACGTGCAGGTGGTTCGTGGAGATTTACCCGGCGGCATTACCCAGATCGCGTTCATTGCCAGAGAAGGCAAAAAGATCGATTCAATGGCATTATACCATCCACGGTTCCGTCACGAGACGAACTGCTTTAACGGGCAGAGATTCACAATCTCCTTGCAAAAGACACGATAGAGATTGATCCAGACGCACAAACACACAAAAGCTTTGGAAAAAAAGACACCAGGCTTCAGACAATCCTAGATCTGAGGGAAAGCATTTTCACTGAAGTGTTTTCAGACATACAGTTTTATAATTAGTCACCGCCCTACTGGCCCGTGACATTGTGGGTTTCCTCCGGGTACTCCGGTTTACCCCACAAGTCCAAAAACATGCAGGTTAATTTAATTAATTAAAATGACCATGGATCACGGATGGTCTGCTGTGGTGACCGCTAACGGAAGCAGTTGAAACTCTTGTGGGGTGTTCCCAGAATGCAGTGGTTAGTACCTACCAAAATTGGTCCAAGGAAGGACAACTGGTGAACCAGTGACAGGATCATTTGTACCCAAGTCTCATTAATTTGCGTGGGGAGCAAAGGCTAGCCCATCTGGTCTGACCATCTCATCCTCACTTTAACATACTCCATACTTCCTTGCTGGAATGCAGAAAATTTGCTCACCCAATGCTAGATGGAGCCGCTCTCATAGATATCAGCAGATCGTGTGCATGAAAGTTGGGGTTGGAGGGCCTGAACTAGTTGATACAGGAAATCAGCAGCCTATACAGAGTTCAAATGGCACAAATTATTTTATATACAGTATTTTGAAAATACACAAATACCTAACTTAAATGTATTTATGTTAGGACTGACTCAAGATGGCGCCGAGTATGGCTGCTGCGTTGCGAGCTCCGTTACAACACTGCGGTTTATTGTTTGTTTTGTTTTCAGTTCTTTGTTTTTTTGTCTTGGATGTTGTCTGCCTTATTGTTTACGACAGACAAACGCTTTTGGACATTGGTTCTACAGTTACACATCGAAAACCGGACTTCAAATTCCTTAATGCCGACCCGCTGTTTACAAACACGCTGGCGGAGCCCTTTGTCTGGGCTGCTCGGCCGCGGAAACCCATTGCATCTACACTACACACTGCTCTCTCCCAAAAGGAACACATATGTGAGAATGCTCTTTGTAGACTACAGCTCAGCATTCAACACCAAAGTGCCCAACAAGCTTGATGAGAAACTCCGGGCTCTGGGCTTAAACAGCTCACTGTGCAGCTGGATCCTGGATTTCCTGTCAGGCAGACGTCAGGTGGTTAGAATGGGCAGCAACATCTCCTCATCACTGACCCTCAACACTGGAGCCCCGCAGGGCTGTGTTCTCAGCCCACTCCTGTACTCACTATACACACATGACTGTGTGGCAACACATAGCTCCAATACCATCATTAAGTTTGCTGACGATACGACGGTGGTAGGTCTGATCACTGACAATGATGAAAGAGCCTACAGAGAGGAGGTGCACACTCTGACACGCTGGTGTCAGGAGCACAACCTCTCCCTCAACGTCAGTAAAACCAAGGAGCTTGTAGTGGACTTCAGGATGAAAGACGGAAAACACAGCCCCATCACCATTAGCGGAGCTCCGGTGAGAGAGTCAGCAGTTTCAAGTTCCAAGGTGTCCACGATACTGAGGAACTCACATGGTCCGTCCACACTGAGGCCGTTGTGAAGAAGGCTCACCAGCGCCTCTTCTTCCTGAGAGCGGCTGAGGAAGTTTGGAATGAACCACCACATCCTCACACGGTTCTACACCAGCACTGTAGAGAGCATCCTGACTGGCTGCATCACCGCCTGGTAGGGCAATAGCACCGCCCACAACTGCAAAGCCATGCAAAGGGTGGTGCGAACTGCCAGAAACATCATCGGAGGTGAGCTTCCCTCCCTCCAGGACATATATACAAGGCGGTGT
>NC_068283.1:41056129-41132324 GCF_025860055.1 Xyrauchen texanus | reverse complement strand
AAAAAAGCTCGGAGGATCATCAGAGACTCCAGCCACCCGAGTCATGGGCTGTTCTCACTGCTACCATCAAGCAGGCGGTATCGCAGCATCAGGACCCGTACCAGCCGACTACATGATAGCTTTTTCCCCCAAGCAATCAGACTTCTGAACACTTGATCTATCAGGATCAATAATTAGCACTGCACTTTATTAATCTATAATCTCACACTGGACTGTCAACATATTCTCCTCAATACAACTACTTATATATATTTCATATACTCTTACTTATTGTATATTGTGTATTCTATATTGTGTTTATTGTTTACTGTACATTGTATATAATGATTGTGTTGTGTAAGTATGTGTACATTTGATATGTAAATTGTGTTGTGTAAGTATGTGTACATTTGATTTGTAAATTGTTTTGTTTAAGTATGTTGTTTATTGTAACTGGTATATGTCTCGTCACTGTCATGACTGCTATGTTGCTCGGAACTGCACACAAGAATTTCACCTACTGTTGCACTTGTGTACATGGTAGTGTGACAATAAAGTGATTTGATTTGATTTGATTTGATTTAGATTTAAATACATGTATCTGAAATACTGCCTATCTCCAACGAAGCGGACGCTTATTATATTATTTTATAAAGATCTTTTTCCACCTTTAATGTGATATTGAAACCACAAATTATACTAACAAACAAATAAAAGCCTTTAAGGAAAAAAAGAGAAAAATTAAACCTTTAAAATTACCTGGTTTTATCCAACATACTCTATGCAAGTACGTGAATTATCAACATTGACCACTTACTGTATAGAACAAATGATCCACTGATCGTATTTGTTTTTGTTATTGATTTTCATTTTAAGATAATGTTTGTAATTTTTTTAAGTTCAAAATATTTTTTGTAAGCCTGCTCAGTTTGCGGAGAGGTTTGTAACCTTGTAAGGTGAGTGTAAACACTGTATCTGTGGCGCGATGAAAACATTACTGTTTGCAAAACCAATATATGACAGTAAGTGCACAAGAGTTTTCTGGACTTTGCTTTTATTTTCTAAATTCTGTTTGTTGACACCAGAGATGAAGAAATGACTCACTTTGGCTATAAATATGAGTGAACATGTTAATACTGTAGACGATGTTAAAACATCCCACAAAGAGAACCTGAAGCATCTTTACTCCTGAAAGATCAGGTAATTGTTTGTTTTTTGTCTCTGAAAGTTGCCAGTGAGATGTTTGTTGATAACTCGGGGTGGCATGGTTAGATATTCTCATGTAACATTAGAGTAAAGAGAAAGTATTAGTAAGTATTACATGTAAGAAGTTGTGGTGTGTAAATGAATGTGCATACTCTTAGACTTTGGATTTGTAAAACTTTATTGTATTTGATGTTGTCTTTCAGCATCTGCACTATATTACTCTATATGAAGTGAATATCACTGAGGAATTATTACTAAATCAGGATGCTGAGCATTGCACCCCTTCTCATTTTAACTGTTGAAGTTGTCCTAGGACAGGTAAGCTTACTGCACATTCAATATGCACATATACATTACTATTCATAATACATTTCATTATTTCCTGTTGCTACAGGGCAAGATTCTATATGGCAAGCAATTCTGTTGATGACAAATATTATGGTTGTAGAAAGGAAATGTAAGACCTGGTGTATACATCATTGCTAAAGAAAGAAACTGATGAGAATCCTAAATATAAAGAAGTTTGGGAAGAAGGGAAAAAGAATGCCAAGACACCAGCAGATAACTTGAACATGAACCATTCAATCGCCATTTATGTGTACACTGGTAGAAAAGTATATGCAGATTTCAATAACGCAGTTCGTAATGGTAAACGAAAATACATATGGGGATTATACAAATGGTATTCACTTCAGTTTTTGTTGACAGAAGCGATACAGATTCTGAATGAAACACAAAACCAATGTCATAAAACATATCGTGGTACTGATGTTGAATTTGATAAGGATGTTAAGAACAAAGAGGTTCGTTTTGGCTCTTTTACATCTTCTCTCAATGAAACAGCAATAAAGAATTTTGGAAATGTATCTTGTTTTGAAATTTACACTTGTGAAGGTGCTGATGTGGCAAACTATTCTGCACATGCTGAAGAGAAAGAGGTGCTGATTCCCCCATATGAGAAATTTATAGTCACTGATATCAAGAACAATACCTGGTGTAAAACTGTGTACGTGCTGAAAAGTTCTGGAACAAAAAGAAACCTCTGCTGTATGTTCACCAGTAGATGTTGTGCGGTTTGCGCTTAAGGGGTTTGTGATCATGGGGTTATTCCAGGTCCGCGTGCTCAGTAATAAACTGACTGTGATTGGGGAAAGATGTAACTTGTCTGTCTCTTTGCGTTTCTCACATGAATACATTTTATTAAAACATTAATTTATTCATTCTTATGCCAACAGAAATGCGTAAAAGAGTATTATAAAGAGTTTAAGTGAGCACATATAATGTCTTAAAGCATTTTTATATGTTGAGGATTATAAAAGCAATTAATCAATGGGTTTAATTAATTCAAGAGTGATTTAAATATGTGTGTATATGTATGAAAGTAATGTGTTAACAGACTGAAGAAGTGAATCCATGACACAAATGTCATTACTTTGTGAAGTGTGTGTTGGAGTTTGTTATATTCTCTGTTCAATCACCATTTTAGTGCATTTCAGTGTGTGCGCATGTGTGAGTAAAATGATGGCATTAATGGATGAGATTGAATAATTAAGATTACAAATGCAACAATAGCTAAAGTATTTCTCTTGTTGTGAAATTTGTATTTTATAATTCATTCAGTGTGTCTTCATGTCAGTGCCATCAGTTGCCATGCGGATGTGCATTTTCTGTATGTAAAGTTGGCATATTGTTTTATTGTATTTAGCAGAAAATGATTATTCATGTCAGTAAATAAACTAAAACTTTTATTTTTGTTTTTTTTAATAAAGTTATATTCCACCACAAATATTGTTTAGACTCAATGACCAATCGTTGTGTGTTAGTAGTTAAATAGTTATATTTTGCAAGTCAAAACGAGTCAAACTATTAGAGAGATGTGTCCACTAGGTGGCGCTTCAGGTTAACAGTCATCATATAGGACAAGTTTCAAACCCTTGAGAAAAACTATATGAAACTGCAGCAGATTGTGTCATCATTCAATCATAAATCACTTTCAGTTGAAAATCATGCAGTAATCTAAACACTGATTTGACAAAAGACCCTCAAAATTAAAATGTGTTAGTGGTAAAGTTGCTTTGGCTTGGGGAGTCTGTCGGTGCCCTGAATTTCACAACTCAATGACCTCGTGTAAGTTATGCTACAATGCTGAAATAACTGAAATATTAGATCTGACATGTTACCAACCTTATTCAGGGAGGAAAAACGTTAGCTATGTATTTTTCAAGGTTTCATAAATAGAAGTGTGGCTGGTAAAGTCGTCTTTAGCTAGCTAGCAGACTAGCTAATTTGTGATGAATGGAGATTCACATCGTTGAATAAACTACTGGACATGCACCAAACAATACAGAGCTAAAATTCATCTTGAATACACATTAGTAGCGTGGAGTGTCAGGCGGGAGTAATGGGGAATAATAGGGTTCAAAACAGTGTTACTATGAATGCAGACTTTAATACAGTGAAAAAGACCCTCTATTAGCATAACATAAATATATGTATATACAAATAAATAGCTAAAGCCGGCTCAAAAAGTCGCTAAATGTCGCTAGATGATGTCATGCGTTAATTAGCATATTCATGATGTCATCACGTCCTTTACATCCGTTTGCTTCTCTCCTACTCTCTGTGCTCACATACTGTGTTATAAAACAGCCAAATTCCCAATAAATCTGTTTCTGTTGTCAGAAAACGTAACGAGTATGAAATAGTGACTGAAATGCCGCCCATTAAAATGACATGTTAACCAGTAATCACTTACAAGCAATTTCCAAGCTGCTGCTCTGCACTGCCAAAACCCTGATTTTATAACATAAGTTAAAGTCAATGGCTGTGCTGTGATTTCGGCTGTATTTACATGTAAAACGATCACTCGGGGAGAAAGTTAGAAGCGACAGAAAGTCTTATATTAAGAATGTCTCTTACACCGTGCACAGCCTCTGTCTGGGTAACAGTGAGAGATAAGAAAGAAAAATGATGGTCAAATTACTTTTTTTAAATTAAAACAGAGGAGCAAACAATACAGATCAGTGATTGGCCCTTGAAAACTCTGTTTGCACATGCACAGCTCATACACGTCTGTGTCAGCTACCGTTCGGTCAACTGAATGTGCTGCTCCTCTGTCTGTCCCTCACTGGCTGTGTCTCCTTCGAAGGCTGCATGCTAGGTAGGCCGCGTCCTTTGAAGGCTGCAGTATACTGAGTGTCCTCCTTTCAACAAGCCTTGTTTAAACGAGACAGCCTTCGTAGTACAAAAGGAAACATAACATGGTTGCTATGACAGCACGCCTCTCTTTAACAAGTGTGAGCACTTTGAGTGTGAAGGGAACAAAGTCCCTTTAGAAGGAAATGTGTGTCCAACTCGCTTTTCTGAAAGGAGACAGCCTTGAAGATGTATGCGGCCGACAAATACGACCTCCGGAGGATGCAGCCTTCCAAACAAGACACAGACACTGAATATAGTAGATACAAAGAGAGGTGTGCCTACATCGGGAAAGCAAAACCTCACACTTGCACGGCAGTACTGGGGACTCTTCTACGGAAGGTAGCTAAGGTTTGCCCAAAAAGTCGCTAAATTGTCGCTAGGTGGATTTAAGAAAAAATGTACTAAAGGGGTCGGAAAAGTCATTAAATCTAGCGACAAAGTCCCTAAGTTGGCAACACTAAAGCTTTCAGATTGATGTAATAGGCAGACATGGTGCGCTGCAAATTCAAACAAGAGAACCAATCAAAAGCATCAGAATAGCATCTACTTCTTCTTCTTCTTCTTCTTCTTCTTCTTCTTCTTGTTTTATGGTGGATCGCAGACACATAAGTGCATTACTGCCACATATCACCCAAATGGACCATTGATACTCTACGTACAATCTCCTGATTTACCTTATACCACCAACCTACATACAACAACCCTTAATTCTTGTACACGCATAGAGGCAGCGCTGCGTGTTCAGCTCCCACACTCAGCCCCCATGGAAGGGTAAAATAAATGAGAAAAAGAAATAATAATAATAATTTTTTAACCTGCATACTTATATTGTGCAAACCTGTACTTCCCAAATATTGTAGCAATAATTGAGATATGTTTCTACCTGGATTCAGTAAATGTTTTATTGTGAACTGCTCACCCTTATTTACTAGTTCATCCTTCCACTCATTCCTTTCAACAGTATATTTCCCACAGTGCATTATAACATGTTCAACTGTTTCATTAACACCACATTCCTCACATAGACCTGTTGGGTGTTTGCATACTAAGTGCCTTGTACTGTTCAACCATGTATACCCCAATCTTAATCTTGTAATGATGTTCTCCTCAAATCTGCTCCCACCTGATACTCTTCCTGTTCCCACTACTGACTGTATAAGATACAAACCTTTTGTGTCAGTGTCCCAATACTGTTGCCATAATTACAGAATATACTTTTTGATTACTGACTTTATTTCTGACCTACTAAAAGGAATCTGGATATCAACTCTCTATCAAATATATTATCAAATCTCTCTCTCTATGGCCTTTTTTGCCAAAACATCTGCCTCTTCATTACCACTCAACACAATATGAGTTGTAACTCACAACAACTGTACGTTTATATATAAGTCAATATAATTCTTGAATCATCTCTTTTATCATGAGATTCTAGTTCATAGCTGAACTAGAATCTGAGTATATTATTGCTTTAGATATTTTATCTTCACTAATCCACTTTATTGCCATAATTATTGCAAACATCTCTCCAGTATACACTGATAGGTAATCTGATATCCTGTTATTCTTTAGTATAACTTTGGAATTATGAATGCAGCACCCACATGACCTGTTTTTGGATTTTTGAAGCATCTGTATAAATTGGAATATAATCCCCATATCTTGACCCCACTTGGTAAATGCTCTGCACTTAAATAGCACTTATAAGAGAAAAAAGAGGTTACCAAAAGCACTTTACACTGTGTCCCAAGCACTCATTCACACACTCACACCAATGGCGGCAGAGCTGCCGTGCAAGGTGCTAGCCTGCCATTTGGAGCAACTTGGGGTTCAGTGTCTTGCCCAAGGACACTTCGGCATGTGGAGTCGTGTGGGCCGGGAATCAAACCGCCAACCCTGGGATTAGCAGCCAACCAGCTCTACCACCTGAGCCACAGCCGCCCAAACATCACACATAATCCCTTACATCATATACTTCAGCTTCATATGGACCTACCTTTTGCCTTCTTAGTAATCAATTTAGATCAACTTCTGATTGGGGCATAACCCACAATGGCACTGGAGATAATGAATTATTGGAGCATATCAACATTCTTCCAGTCTCATAACTTTTACTAATTTCCCCACACTCCATCCAAAACTATTGCACTCTTTCTTCTCATATTCCCAACTAGGTATCAATACCTTTTTTGTAGGGTGATTCCCACTCTGACCTCTTAGATTTACCCAATTATACACCATTAATTGTTGACTATTTATCTGCAAAGGCATTTCACCCATCTGTACTTGAAGAGCTGAAACTGGAGAAGTCAAATATGCTCCCCAACAAATTCTTAGAGATTGAGACTGAATTATATCCAATTTAATTAAATGAGATTTATTTACATAATCCAATATAGATCTTATGGTTTATGATATGGTTTTTAAAGGCAACCTATCTGCTCCCCATTCCTGTCCTGAAATACACCTCATTACATTCACTACTTGCTCACATCTTCCCACCATCTTTTCTATATTTTCTCTCCAGGTTAATCTGCTATCAAACCATACTCCTAGAAATCTTATGTTTACACGTTCAAGTTCTTTTTTTATATAATTTTAATTTAGCATCCACCTTCCCCTTCATATTTGTAAAAAGTATTATTTTTGTTGAATCTTGAAACTTGAATGCATTTTCCCCTGACCACTTTTCTACTTAATTTAATGCACATTATATTTTCTTTTATTATATTCTATTTTTTCCTTTAAACCACAGAGCCCCATCATCAGCAAACAATGATTTACCCATACTTGTATGTATACTTGATCATGATGATAAGTAAAAGTGGACTATGCCCTGTGTAGGTCCATTTTTAATTACACTTCTAGAGGATATAAACCCACCAACATTCACCCTAATTCTTCTCTGTTACCCAGTTATACATTCTTCCTTTTATATACATTAATAATCAAACCTTCTACAACATATCATATGCCTTTTCTATATTGAAGAAATCAATAAATGACACTTTCCTTATTTATAAATGTATAAACATTGTGTCCTTGTGCAAGGCACTTAACTCCAGGTTACTCTGGGGGGATTGTCCCTGTAATAAATGCACTGTAAGTTGCTTTGGATAAAAGCGTTTGCCAAATGCATACATGTAAATATCTTTATATCAGCTTCTATAGATACTATTGGATCCAAAGTCCCTCTTCCACACTTAAACCCACTTTGATAAGGAGACAAACAGCTCCATTGTTCCAAAGGATATGTCAATCATTTATCATTCTATCATCCTTGCATAAATGAGAGGTTAGAGCTTTTAGACGATCATTTATAGGATTATTGGATCTTTCACTGGCTGTTTAATGTGTATAATTTATGCTTCCTTCCAACTTTGAGGAAATATTCCTTCTCTCCAGATTCTATTATAAAATGCTAAAATCACATTTAAAGAAACTTCACTAAAATACTTCATCATACAATAACTAACTCTATCCAAACCTGGAGTAGATTGTTTCATTCTCCTCACTGCCCTCTTTAATTCACTCACAGAGAATGGGACATCCAACAGATGAATAATGGTCTCTTTTTTCCCCATTAAATCTGGATACTCTTTCGACACATCCTCTCTTATTTCCTTACTCTGCTCAGTCAAATTTTCTGAACTATTTACTTTAATAAACACCTTTAGAAACATTTACACTTTCTCTCCATCCTCCACAGCTGTTTCTCCATTCATGCTTAAAACTGGACATCCATTGTTCAGTTTCTTAATCATGCCCCACACCTCCTCTACTGATGAATTCCTCCCTATTTCACTACAGTATGACATCCAATACACCTTCTTGGATTTCCTTACTTGGCTTTTACTTACTTTGATTTCCTGACTCTCCTAAATGCTTTCATTTTTCTTCTTATGGCACATGCACCCTCTTCATTCCTCCAGGGAACTTCTTCATCTTAATATTTCTACCCCCTTTCCTTTTTTTGGGATATACTTATTTGCTGCTATTTGAATTGCTTTTACTATTTCTCTACTGATCATCTCTACCGATCTATCTGTTTCTATTATAATGTTCTTTAATCCCTCTTCACTCAAACTCATAGATTCTTTCCAACTCGATTTATCATACTGTCATTTACCCATAGTTCCCTGATTCACATCACTTCTTCCTGTATTTACTTGTACTGTTGTTAATATAGGATAGTGATCACTTCCTGTAGTGTCTTGTTGCATTATATCCCATTCAGTAATCCCTGCAATTGAGTCAGATATCAATGTTAAATCTAATACAGATTATTTCCCTGTATCCACATTTATCCTTGTATAACCCCATCATTCAAACACACCAAGATCCTAATTTCCATCAGATCTTCCACCACCAGTCCATTACCATCTGTCACTAAACCTCCCCATAACTCTGTGCATTGATGTCCCTGCACCAAATCACCCTATCTCCATGTTGGTCCTCTATTTGTTCTAACAAGGATACAAGTTTATTATTACACAGTTTAATCCACTCACCCACACCTCCACTACCACATACTCCTTTGTTATACCTTTACCTAATGTTCTATAATGTAGACCTTCCTTGAGCAGAGTAATACACCCACCACCATTACCTTCCCCACGATCTCTTCTCTCACTCACATAAACTTTTATAACAAAATCAAATTTGGGTTCAATCCACGTCTCTTGTATACATGTCAGATCAGGCTTAATTTCATCTCATTATTAATGCTTTTAAACCCCAATCCTTTAACCACAAGACTTCTCGCATTCCATTGTAATATTAAAATCATCACTCCTATCCAAACCAAGCTTCCTGACTCGACTGTGTCTCAGTCACCAGCCCATCCCTAATCATTACCCATGATACACCTTGTACTCCTAAGAATCTCTCTGCTGCCCTGACTGTAATTTGAATTTTATTTGTCTTCTTTTCTCTTCACGCAGAACAATTAATTACTTCAGCTGCGAACAGCAAGAAATTGACTTTCATCGTATCTTCTGTGGTCCTGCCCTACCACAGCTGGGGTGGCTGCGGCTCAGGTGGTAGAGCAGGTTAGCTGCTAATCGCAGGGTCCCGGCCCACTTGACTCCACATGCCGAAGTGTCCTTGGGCAAGACACTGAACCCCAAGTTGCCCCCAATGTCAGGCTAGCACCTTGCATGGCAGCTCTGCTGCCATTGGTGTATGAGTGTGTCTGAATGGGTGATTGGGACACAGTGTAAAGTGCTTTGGTAACCTCTAAGTACAGACCATTTACCCTCCATCTCTGAATTTAACTAATTCCTTTCCTCCATTTGCACGTCTCTCTCTTTTCCTTTCTCTTTATTCTCTGCATCAATCATTTGAACTGCTTCTGCATATGTAATGTTCTTCTTAGCTCTCTCATTCTGCACTTCAATAGCTCTCTTCCTCACCTCACATCCCCCAAACGCAACACTATGTTCTCATCCACAGTTACAACACTTAAGCCCCGCTCCTTCACATTTGCCATTATCATGCCCCCCCCTTTAACCCCATTGGTTGGCCACGAAATGGGTCTAATGGGACAGGATAAGCTAAAATGAGCCGCTACGTTATGCAGAACGGACAACAAAACAGTGCCGCGGACAGTGACACCCCCCAGCACCCCCCCCCCGTTGCTATTTCAAAATCCCGGGCCATTATCTCTTCCCTGTCCAGCCCTGGTTTCAATGTCTGTATGTTGTTCGTGATTAGTGAATCTCTATTTTTTATCTTTGTTTTCAAGGAGTAACTGAACCTGTACATTTTGTGTCCTACCCAAGTTCTGAGGAGCGTCAACTAACTCAGTTGTCCGACTCCATTCTCCTAAAAAACAAGTTTTGGGAGATACATGTTTTTTATCAGATGATATGCTTAAAATACTTGTAGTGTTTCATTCATGAATGAATCAGTGTTTTTCAATAAATCTTTTCAGTGAATTAAGAAAACAATATTTAACACTAAACAATGATAGCCTCAGTTACTATCACAGTATGCACAACTGATGCAATAAAAGTGAATGGTGACTGATACTAATATTCTACACAACACCTCCTTTTGTGTGCCATGCATGAAAGAATGTCATAAATGTCTGGACAAATATTAGATTGAGTAAATTATTTAAAAAAAAATAGTTTCATTTTCACATTTACCACCAGTTCCCTTTACAAAAGGCTTCACTACGATGTTGCGCTGCTAAGCGCTAGGGGAACAACTCTTGCTGTGAGCCAAGCTGAAATAATGTGTGAAACACGTCAATGAACATTGACCGGAATTTATAGCCTCGGCTGATGTAATCATTAGATGCACCTGAGGCCAGGCTATAAATGGATACGTCACCAGGTGTCGTCAGAAACTAGAGATGGGCAGATCGAGGCTTCGTGAAGCAATGAAACAGTCGAAGCAAATGTGCCATTTTGTTTCGAGGCTTCGAATCAATCCGAAACCCGTCTCCACGGTGACACCTAGTGGTCACTTGCAGGTGTTGATCTGAAACAACCTTTACAAAGAGCTAATAAAAAAATGTGTTGGTTTTTTTTTTTATTGTATTTTTGTAATATATGAAGCTTGTAACCTGTAGTCTCTTCACATTGCATAATGTGATTTTGGTCATGAAAAATGAATATTAATAAAAATAAATCAAGCCACAATGTCTCCCTTTCTTATAGATTTTTATTCAAAAATATTAATTTCTCTGCTGTTGAAGGACTCAGCCTACTTCTTTTTTACAGATAATTTCTCCAGCCTTTGAAAAAATTCTCTCACAAGGGACACTTGTTGCTGGCATACAAAGATATTTTTTAGCTAGGACATACAAATGAGGAAAGATTACTGCTCTCTCTTTCCAGTAAGTTAGAGGATCATGAGTTCTGGGCAAAAACGCATCGCTGAGGTATTTTTTCACTTCCACTGTGGCATCAGCTGTAGGATTGTGTATCATCTGGGTCTCACGGATACGATTGTCAAAATGTTCCCATAAACTGTCTTGTGTTTCAACTGGTGTTGATGATGGGCCTGATGTTGACATTTGTGGTTCTGAATTAAAAGAAAACGGCAATTAGTAACAAATCATAAACTGACAACACATATGAAGTATAAATTTCATGAATTACATTACATAAGATAACATAGACTGAAACTCACCAGGAGTTGTGTTTGAACGCATCAGTGAAGCACACTCCAGTGTGATGTGCTTTTCAGCATCCAGGGCTTTGGCAGGATTTCCAAAAGCCACATTTTTAAACCTTGGGTCCAGCAGTGTAGCCAGTGCCAAGGCTCTAAAAGTCTCGTACCCTCCACATCTGGAGTGCAGACCTTCTTGTAGATGTGAGCCTATGAGCCAACACAAGAGAAAACCATATTAATTAAAATAATGACAACAATATGAGAGTTATGGCCAATTACACGTATGGTCATAGTGTCCTACCTAATTGTACAGTTGATTCCTGCGTTGCATTTCCTTTTTCTGTGCAAGCTTGTGCTGCAACATCCTGTACAATGGTATGAGCTTTGAAGCAGACACTCTCTGTTCCTCTGACATCTCTGTTGTTGCTAGTTTGAATGGTTGAAGAAGTGTCAATGACTGTTGAATAATGTCATACTCAAGACTTGTCAGGGGAGCAGTATCACTGTTTAAATTGGCAAGTGCAGCAGCCACTGGCTCACGTTGCTCATACAAGCGTTGTAGCATGTCGAATGTGCTGTTCCATCTCGTTTCAACCTCCTGTATCATTTTCAGACTTGGTCTGCCCATCAAGCTCTGCATTTCCACAAGCTTGTCCTTTGCTTTGCAGCTGGATCTGAACAACCCCACTATCTTTCTGGCTTTCTGGCGAATTTCATTGATGACTGGGGTTTGATCCAGGGCCTTTTTCACTATCAAATTCAAATTATGAGCAAAACATGGGACATGGCGAAGGTTGAGTAGCTGGGCACTTAGGATCATGTTGGATGCATTGTCAGTCACCATGCAGTGAACTTTGGAGGTTATTCCCCACTCAGCCATTAGCAAGGCTTTAGCCTCCATGAGATGCTGGGCTGTGTGGGTTTGGTAAAACCTCCTTACACCCAGTAAAACAGTTGCCATTGTTGCCTCTGGTGTTATGTAATGGCATCTTACACCAAGATATCCATCCATATTAATGGAAGACCACATGTCAGCCGTAAGGCTAACAAATTCCGCCTTTTGTAGGTCCTCCATTGTCTTCTCCTTGGTTGTGTTGTACCTTTCAGCTGACCATTGTTTTAAGCACCTTCCGGGATGGGAGGACATAGCTTGGATCAAGCTTGTTCACAAAGGCCCTGAAACCCTCATCCTCCACGATGGTGAAGGGCTGCAGATCCTTCACCACCATGTTCAGAAGAGCCTCATCCAATTCCCTCTGTCTGCCTTTTAAAAGAGAAGATAAAACATACTTTCAGACAAATATATTGGAAAAATAGTAGCCTACCGTGAAAGTAGTCTACTGGTTCATTTGGAAACCTTCCTAAACAAAGTTATGTTATGAATATTTATGCTCAGTGTGCAGAGAAAGATAAAGTGCATTATAGAAATACAACAATTACAAAAAAACAAAATGATGTCTTGGCTGTAGATTGGGTACTCATATGTAGACATATAAAATGTATATTCACAAAGTATAATATTATATTGACAACATTTGTTTTTAAAGTGATTGGCAGTTGTGATTGGGATGTTAGGCATGTCTTAGTCCATGGCCTTTCTAAACAATGGCCCAACACTTAGTTATTATATTTCACTTATAATTAGCCTATATTTCAAACAATGCATACCTTGCTTAGATGGCCCAGCAGTGTCAGTAGCAGGCCTTGGTACAGGGGAACACTACCATCCTCTGCACCCTGCAGAATGGCAGGATGAATGCTCCTCAAATGGCGCATCATGGATGATGTATTGTTGCAGTAGGCGAGCTGCCGATCACAATACACACATCTCACTTTATTTGGGGTTTCCAAATGGAAATGCTCCCACACCACAGATGTACGGCATCTCTTCTGTGGAGCCTCCATTTCTATCTATCTATCTATCTATCTATCTATCTATCTATCTATCTATCTATCTATCTATCTATTTTATATGTAGCCTATCTAATAATCTATATGTATCTGTAATATATGTATCTATCTATTAATCTATATATATATATATATATATATATTTCTATCAATGCATCTATTCATTTGTCACTATATGTACTCTGTGTGTCTCTAAGTCAATGTGTAAATGTAAATTAAATCCTAAATATAACTAAACAAATCGCACTATAAATGTCACTATATCACCAAAAATCCACTATCTCAAAACCAAACTCCTCTCACAAAAACCCACGATATGAAAATGCGTTGACAAAACTTTTATACTGTGTGATTGTGTGATTTGTTCCCGAACCGACCAATCAATGAAACCCTGATTCGGCGGAGCACTCCACCTGATGAAACACTTAGACGCTTCATTTAGCCGTTGTCACGTGACGTGGGTGTTTTGAATCACGCTTCGGATCAGTGTTTCGAATCATCTTTGCTTCGGGATCTCGCAAAGCTTCGGAACGTCTGTTTCGCGCCAGCCATCCTTATCAGAAACTCTTTTTTCAGAGCGATTCTGTTTCTGTGTGTTTCACACACGCTGTCAAAACTTTCTTTCCTCTGTTAGGAGATATAATCAGTTAGACAGTGTGCAGTGAACATTGTTCTTTTCTCTTCTGTTTGGAAAATATTATATATATATATTTCTAAAAAAAAAGAGAGAGAATGACTGAAAGCAAACGGTGCGTGTTCCCCTCTTCTCGCTCTATAGCTGAAGACGGCACACATCAGTTTTTGCTGTTTGTTTGGGGGTAAGAGCACGCTGCTCTCGCGTTGCAGCAGGGTGGGTGCGAGCACTGCGATTTGCTTTAACAGGCAGAGTGCGTCGTGCTCGCCTCGCTTGCTTCCGGGAGTCAGCAGGCTCGTGCATGGATTTGGCTGAGGAGCAAGAGACTGGTTGATCCCTTTCTCTCACTCTGTCCCCAAACCCAGCTGGTCCTCCACATGATCTCGAAGCGCGTTCCGACGCTTCTTCGGATCATGAGGTGGATCGCGATTCTCTTCCCGCCTCCGAGCTTTCCGTCCGCGATAAAAAATCTACGGAGGAATTGCTCGATGTTGTTACTTGTGCGGTTGCCAGATTGGACTGGCCACGCGAAAAGAGACCCCAAACGCTCCAAATTAGGGGATAGATTTTATCTTCTAGTCTAAGAAAGGGAACGCCTCATGGGTCCCTTCCTTTCTTTGATAACCTCCATGAAGAGCTTTTTCGCTCATGGAGAACCCCTAAAAAAAAAAAAAAAAAATAATATATATATAATATATATATATATATATATATATATATATATATATATATATATATTCTTCCCGTGTTCTCATACCCTCGACGTCATTATATTCGACTATCGTGGGTGCTGAGGCACGGGGTATTCAGTGATGCCGCCGGTCGAAGAGACGCTTGCGGGCTATCTCTCGCCGGGCTCGGCATCGTCTCATAAAGCCCTCTCTCCCTCAAAGCCTTGTAGGACAACCTCCACTTTAGTGGGAAGGGCTTATCAAGCAGCAGGTCAGGCTGGTGCTGCTCTGCACACTATGCTGTTTTTCAGGCATACCAGGCTGACCTCCTGGATGACCTGAGTGTGGGTTCTGCGCTTGACGAGCAAGCCTCAGACCCACCTCGGTCCTGACTGAAGGGAGGCTCAAAAGCAAAGCGTGGCGAGTCGTGCTCCTCCTCCTAGGGATTGGGGACAGTCTCGCCGCCCTCACCAGCCCCCGAAGCAAGACCTCAGGACTATAAATTCTAGTAAGAGAAAACCCTGACGGTCTTGCGCCTAGATTAGGGGGTAGCTCCCCTCGGGATGGGGCGCGTGCTTCACTTCACCCCTCCGGTACCCCCTCGAAGCCCCTCCATTCCCGCCACCTCTTGGTGTTTCGGGTTGCAGAGGCTTCCGTCAAAATTGGGTGTTTTCACTGTTCCTGCATTTTATTCAGGACGCGAAACACCCGACAACCCTCAACAGGAAGTGTTAAAATATAATACCCATCTCAGAGATCCTGGCAGCGTGGAAACTTCTGCCGGATATATTCTTTTCTGTGGGTCTTATAAGGGCGACAGGATTTAATTCTCTCGCCACTTTTCCGTGTTTCAACGGTGTGTTCTCACTACCGTGAACCGGATTTCTTTTTGTGTAAAAAAACAAAAAAAAACAATTCAATCTCCTGGTTAAAGGGGCCATGGTATGTGTTCCCCTTCCAGAGAGAGAGTTAGGTTATTACACTAAATATGTACTTCCCGTTTCCCGTGGAGGGTGAGGGGTGGCGTCTGGCTTAGATCTTAAAGCTTGAACTACCCGTGGGTGTTCAAGTCCAAGATGATGCCTGTCAAGACGGTCGTGTCTCAAGCCCTACAACTCGTTTGGCTGGTCACCATCGATCTTATGACGCACTTCTATATTTCATTTAGAAGTTCTGCCACAACATGGAAAGTTCCTGAGGTTCACTTCCGGGGCGAAGTCTTCCAGGGTCAGGTTCTTTCACTCAGCCTAGCCCTTTTTACCGCACATTCACAATGCATGATGTAGCTGGCTCCTTGGGACTCCGGGGCATCTGCATTCTGAATTACGTAGAGCGACTGGCTGATCCTAGCGCAGTTCCAGGAACTGGCAGTTCAGCACAGGGACATCGTCTTAGCTCATCTGTTTCTCTGGGGTTGAGACTCAACGCCAAGAAAAGCGTCCTCTCTCCCACTCAGAACACTGTCTATCGGGGCATCGTATGGAGTTCAATCTCAATGCGGGCACAACTGTCTCCCGCTAGGATTGAGTCCATTCAGATCACCCTGAGCAAAGTCAGGGTAGGTCAAGGTTGCACTGTTATCAATATCAATGATTTCCAGGTCTCAGGGCGAACGCGTCCACGGTGACCCCTCTGGACCTTCTGCTCATGAGACCGTTTTTGTTGTGGCCAAAAGCCAGGGGATTTCTTCCAAGGGCCAAAACCCCTGGGCTAAATAGGGTTCACGCCTCAGGCTTCGTTCCCTTTCTATGTGGTTCAGACCCCGGTTTTCTGCCTTGGGTCCCACTCTAGGTGCGTCTTGTTGTCGCAGACTGCTAACAACAGACGCCTCCCTGACGGGTGGGGTAGCGGCCTTAAGTGGTCGTCCAGCTTAAGGGGATAGGAGGGTCGTCAGCTCGGTTGTCACAGTCTCTGTCTCGGGTTGATGGCTGTATTTCTGGCCCTGAAATACCTACTCCTGAGGCTGCCATGTCTTGGTGCTTGGTGGACAATACAGCGGTAGCCTCTTACATAAATCATCAAGGAGACCCACGTTCTTGTCAGCTGTATTTCTGACACGTCGGATTCTCCTTAGGGCCCAGGGTAAACTCCTGTCACTCAGGTCAGTTATATCCCTGGACGCCTAAATGTGGGAGCAGATTTGCTGTCCAGACAGAACATACCGAGGGGCGAGTGGAAACTCCACCCCGAGGTAGTACAACAAATTTGGGAGAGATTTTACAGAGCAGAAGTGGACCTCTTAGCCTCTCAAGAGACTGCGTAATGTCCCTCTACTTCTCTCTGAGTCACCCAGCCCCCTGGGTCTGGACGCGATGGCGCATACATGGCCCAGAATGTGTCGGTATACTTTTCCCCGGTTTCTCTGCTCCAGGGAGTCTTAGCCAGAGTTCAGCCAGCAAGGGTCTTGCCTCTTACTGATAGCCTCACTGGCCGAACAGGATTTGGTTCTCAGAAATTATATCTCTCCTCGACGGCTCGCCTTGGGCGATTCGGACAGGAGGGACCTTCTGTCTCAGGCACGGGACGATATTTCATCCCGGCCCGAATTGTGAAACCTTTCATGTCTGGCCCCTAAGGGTACCAAATGAGGTTCACGGGGTTTTCTCTTGAGATTATCGAGACCATTTCAAGTGCTAGGGCTCCCTCCACTTGGAACTGATCTGGGTAGATTTTACAGGGCAGAAGAGGACCTCTGCAATGTCTCCTCTACTTCTCCCCGAGTCGCCCAGTCCCCCCCCTCCCCCTTGGGAGGGGCTGAACGTAGTAACGCAAATGCACCTGCATGCGTTTCCTTCTACTAAAGTTCTTATTACAGAACCAGCTAACTGCCAGTTTGTTTCAGTTCTGGATTTTCTGTAGAAAGAACTGTCAGCGGGCACTTGCCTCGCCACTGCCAGGTTCTATGTGGCCACTGCGGTTTGCCAAGGCTTGGTGGGCGGGGTGCCCTCAAAGAGGCATCCTCATTATTGCCCGGGCCTACGAGGCGCGCGGTCAAGCTTCGCCAGTAGGTTTCAGGGCGCACTCTACCAGAGGGCTCTCCTCCTCTAAAAGCTTGGCTAGAGGTCTCCCTCTGCAGCAAGTTTGTGATGCGGCAGGTTGTCCTCTCCGCACACATTCATTGGATTTTTATAGTTTGGATGTTTTGCCACTCCGGGCTCTTATGCCCTTGAGTCGACATCTCAGCTCATGCCTGAACAGGTTTGTGATGCGGCAGGCTGGTCCTCTCCGCTCACATTCATCAGTTTTTATGACAAGTTTGTGTTGCGACAGGGTTCTCTTCGCACACATTCATCGAACTTTATGGGTTAGATGCTTTGCTACTCCGGGCTCTTATGCCCTTGAGTCGACATCTCAGCTCATGCCTGAACAAGTTTGTGATGCGGCAGGTTGGTCCTCTCCGCACACATTCATCAAAATTGAATGGTTTAGATGTTTATGCTACTCCGGGCTCTTATGCCCTTGAGTCGACATCTGAAGCTCATGTCTGAGACCTCTCGCGTTTTTGTGAGTACACTGCACAACCGTAGGGGTCCGGACAGCCCCAAGTGCGGCGGCGTGGGTATTGCGTTCCCTAGCGCTTAGCAGCTAACATCGTAGTGAAGCCTTTTGTAAAGGGAACGTCTCGGGTTACATGTGTAACCCTTGTTCCCTGAAAAGGCGGAACGAGATGTTGCGCTGCTTTGCCGCACTGGGACGTCCCAGGACTGCTCTTCAAAAAGAAGTATCTGACGACACCTGGTGACGTATCCATTTATAGCCTGGCCTCAGGTGCATCTAATGATTACATCAGCCGAGGCTATAAATTCCGGTCAATGTTCATTGACGTGTTTCACACATTATTTCAGCTTGGCTCACAGCAAGAGTTGTTCCCCTAGCGCTTAGCAGCGCAACATCTCGTTCCGCCTTTTTCAGGGAACAAGGGTTACACATGTAACCCGAGACGTTTTATAAGAAAGTCCTATGGGTGAAATATTAACTAGGATTATTAGTTGTATTTAAATACGAGGAGTGACTGTGTTCATATTGCAGACTGATAAGGACACTCAGCAGAATTCACCTGAGGGCACCTGTTCTCCTAAAAAGGTCAGTTAAGTGTTTTGTCTCTAATATAAGAAGATATTTTCAAGTAATGTTTGGGTTAAGAAAATTACAATTATCAGTTAATTTAGTACATCACAGGTTTAGTTGCACAGGCCACACAATTTTTATATTCTGCTTTGTAACATTTACAATTTTAATAATAATAAAAACCTCGTCTAAAAACTATTATGAAAGTTTTTTATTATGAAGTCTAGAATTTGCATTTGTAAAGCCACATTGTAATCTTCAGTTGTCTTTCAGCATCTGCACTTCTTCTTCTGTATATTATTGCTGTCCATTGATTGTGCATCAGATACATTTCTACTAAATCAGGATGCTGACCATTGCAGCCCTTCTCCTCATTTTAACTGCTGAGGTTGCAGTAGGACAGGTAAGCTGCATTCAACATGTTCATTATAGGCATGAAAACTGATGATAAAATCATCATTACTGTACATCTGATGCTACAGGATCACAGAGTGGCTATCGAAGAACCAATATTTCCATTTAATGTGGAATCGGATTCTGTTGATGACCAATATAAGGGATGTACGAAGAACATGGAATACCTGGTAGGGACAACATTTTTTAATAATGACATCTCTGGGAATTCTGCATTTGCTGCAGCTTGGAAAAAGGGTGAAATAAATGCCGAGCTACCAGGAGATGATTTGACCAGGAACCATTCAATCGCCATTTATGTGTACACTAGTAAAAGTGTATATGCGGATTTCATTCCTGCTGTTCAAAGTGGTAAACAGAAGTACAAAGACATGTCATTCAGATGGTATTCACTTCACTTTTTGTTGACAGAAGCGATACAGATTCTGAATAAAACAGAAAATAAATGTCAAATTACTTATCGAGGTTCCAACATTGAATTTGGTGAGAATTTACTGAACAAAGAGATTCGTTTTGCCTCATTTGCAACATCTTCCCTTCTACAAAATGTAGCAGTAAATTTATTTGGAGATAAATCATGTTTTGAAATTGAAACTTGTGAAGGTGCTGAACTGACAAAATATTCTGCCTTTCCTGATGAGGAAGAGGTGTTGATTCCTCCATATGAGAAGTTTATAGTCACTGATATCAAGAAAGGTTCCTGGTGTAAAACTGTGTATGTGCTGAAAAGTTCTGGAAGGAAAAGTGATCTGAACTGTGCTGTGGCATCAGCTGAGTCCCTGATACATCACAGATATCAGTCTTTCTGGCTTGCAAGCCTTTATGTCTTAATTCATTATATTTGTTCACATTAAAAGAGTGATTTCATAAAACATAATTCGATAATATTAATCCACAAATCATAAAACGATAAAATTTATTCTGAACGATTGTTAAACTTTGTCTTGTCGCAGATAACATGACTCTTCTGCAAATGTAGATAACTTCAACAGATTGATTGTCAGATTTTTCCTTTCGTATTAGTCTGTATATCAGATGCATTTATTTCATTAGACTGTATATCAGATGCATTTATTTCATTAGACTGTACATCAGATGCATTTATTTCATTAGACTGTATATCAGATGCATTTATTTCATTAGACTGTATATCAGATGCATTTATTTCATTAGACTGTATATCAGATGCATTTATTTTATTAGTCTGTATATCAGATGCATTTATTTCATTAGACTGTACATCAGATGCATTTATTTCATTAGGCTGTATATCAGATGCATTTATTTCATTAGACTGTACATCAGATGCATTTATTTCATTAGACTGTATATCAGATGCATTTATTTTATTAGTCTGTATATCAGATGCATTTATTTCATTAGACTGTACATCAGATGCATTTATTTCATTAGGCTGTATATCAGATGCATTTATTTCATTAGACTGTATATCAGATGCATTTATTTCATTAGTCTGTACATCAGATGCATTTATTTCATTAGACTGTACATCAGATGCATTTATTTCATTAGACTGTACATCAGATGCATTTATTTCATTAGTCTGTACATCAGATGCATTTATTTCATTAGACTGTACATCAGGTGCATTTATTTCATTAGTCTGTACATCAGATGCATTTATTTCATTAGTCTGTACATCAGATGCATTTATTTCATTAGTCTGTACATCAGATGCATTTATTTCATTAGTCTGTACATCAGGTGCATTTATTTCATTAGACTGTACATCAGGTGCATTTATTTCATTAGTCTGTACATCAGGTGCATTTATTTCATTAGACTGTACATCAGGTGCATTTATTTCATTAGTCTGTACATCAGGTGCATTTATTTCATTAGTCTGTACATCAGATGCATTTATTTCATTAGTCTGTACATCAGGTGCATTTATTTCATTAGACTGTATATCAGATGCATTTATTTCATTAGACTGTACATCAGATGCATTTATTTCATTAGTCTGTATATCAGGTGCATTTATTTCATTAGACTGTATATCAGATGCATTTATTTCATTAGACTGTACATCAGATGCATTTATTTCATTAGACTGTATATCAGATGCATTTATTTCATTAGACTGTACATCAGATGCATTTATTTCATTAGACTGTATATCAGATGCATTTATTTCATTAGACTGTACATCAGATGCATTTATTTCATTAGTCTGTATATCAGGTGCATTTATTTCATTAGACTGTATATCAGATGCATTTATTTCATTAGACTGTACATCAGATGCATTTATTTCATTAGACTGTATATCAGATGCATTTATTTCATTAGACTGTATATCAGATGCATTTATTTCATTAGTCTGTATATCAGGTGCATTTATTTCATTAGACTGTATATCAGATGCATTTATTTCATTAGACTGTACATCAGATGCATTTATTTCATTAGACTGTATATCAGATGCATTTATTTCATTAGTCTGTACATCAGATGCATTTATTTCATTAGACTGTACATCAGGTGCATTTATTTCATTAGTCTGTACATCAGGTGCATTTATTTCATTAGTCTGTACATCAGATGCATTTATTTCATTAGTCTGTACATCAGGTGCATTTATTTCATTAGTCTGTACATCAGATGCATTTATTTCATTAGAGTGTACATCAGATGCATTTATTTCATTAGACTGTACATCAGATGCATTTATTTCATTAGACTGTACATCAGATGCATTTATTTCATTAGACTGTATATCAGATGCATTTATTTCATTAGTCTGTACATCAGATGCATTTATTTCATTAGTCTGTACATCAGATGCATTTATTTCATTAGACTGTACATCAGATGCATTTATTTCATTAGACTGTACATCAGATGCATTTATTTCATTAGTCTGTATATCAGATGCATTTATTTCATTAGTCTGTACATCAGATGCATTTATTTCATTAGTCTGTACATCAGATGCATTTATTTTATTAGTCTGTACATCAGATGCATTTATTTCATTAGTCTGTACATCAGATGCATTTATTTCATTAGACTGTATATCAGGTGCATTTATTTCATTAGTCTGTATATCAGATGCATTTATTTCATTAGTCTGTACATCAGATGCATTTATTTCATTAGTCTGTATATCAGATGCATTTATTTCATTAGACTGTATATCAGATGCATTTATTTCATTAGTCTGTATATCAGATGCATTTATTTCATTAGACTGTACATCAGATGCATTTATTTCATTAGACTGTATATCAGATGCATTTATTTCATTAGTCTGTATATCAGATGCATTTATTTCATTAGACTGTACATCAGATGCATTTATTTCATTAGTCTGTATATCAGATGCATTTATTTCATTAGTCTGTATATCAGATGCATTTATTTTATTAGTCTGTATATCAGATGCATTTATTTCATTAGTCTGTATATCAGATGCATTTATTTCATTAGACTGTACATCAGATGCATTTATTTCATTAGTCTGTATATCAGATGCATTTATTTCATTAGTCTGTATATCAGATGCATTTATTTCATTAGACTGTATATCAGATGCATTTATTTCATTAGTCTGTATATCAGATGCATTTATTATACATGCAAGAAGTGATGATTTATTAAAACAAGAAGTCATTTGATTTATTATTATCAAAACTTAATTGTCTTGATATTTGATCAAGGTGTTGAAGGTTTTATGTAACTTTCCTTTCTATTAATTACATGAATTAAATTACAGCACGATTGTAAAGATTCAGTGTTTTATGTTTATGTTTTCCATATATCCTCTTTCTGTGGTGCAAAATTATTAAATAACAAATGATCAAAAATCTTGATGTTTATTTTTACATTCTTTTTACAATAACTTCAAATGTTCTGAGGTGAATCTGCAGCACTTTACAAGTTTCACTTTACATGAACTGATAAGAGCACACCATCTGTCCAACATGTGAACACGGAACAATGCGGCACTTGTCACGTCACCTCTTATAGATGTTGTGTATGACCTGTATTCTGCTCAGTTATCAGTTGATTATATTGATTTATATACTGTCATGTCTGAATCGAAGATATGTCACCTGTAATGTTGGGTTTTGTGAAAAAATTACAATGAATAAAAAATAAATAAATATTGCAAGTTCTTTGGAGTGCCAACTATTGTTATTATATCTGCATTGTGCATGTGTAGAAACGTGTGTACATTTTTGTCACATCCGCAATGCAAGTGGATAGTGTTCAAACCAAAGGGGGAACCTTGCATCCTCTTGGTTAGACGGGGCTCGTGAAGGGCGGGATAGTGTCTTTGGAATGACCATGCCTGAGCTGGGTCCGTCGGACGGACACACTCCCCTCTCTGGTCCACGGTGCGAGGAGTGGCGGCAAATGAGAGGGGGAAGGGGGCCCGACCTCTGCTTATTAATTATGTTCCTCTTCTCCTCTCCTGCACAACTCCCATCCTGAGCCTGGCTGAAGGACGGCCATAAGAGGTGGGGCGACGAAGATGAGAGGGAGGGGCCACATTCCACCACATCTGGCAATGAGTACTTTAAATATGGAGTTTTATTTTAAGGTTTCATTGAAAATGTCACGTCCATAAAGCTGGAATTGCCCATATGCAAAACATTGCTGATCAATTAAAGTGAAAAATAAACCATCAGATTTACTGGGATTAAATAAATGACTGTAATACATTAAATATACATTTAGGATGTTTGATCGTGGAATTGTAGTGAGTTGGAATTTTGTTTCTCATGAAAATATTGGATTTGTTTTGTTTTAAATGTTTTTAAATTTCAGTCATCTCTTGGAATATCTAAAGATGAACAGAAACAGATTTTCCCCACAAGATCATTAGAAGAGAACAAAACAACAACAATAATCAAAATAATAAAAGCATGATAGCTTGGTCCATAATTCAGAAGTCCAGGATTTAAAGGGACCTTTACTTTTTCATTTGTAACAACAAGTTTGATCACGGACGGCTCGTCATTGGTTTCTATAAAACAAACTAAAGCGTTTGGTTCTGAGAAAACAGAAGCCTAAACACATTCAAACCCGAACTAAAAACTAAGTACACTTCTTCCTTTTATAGTTTTAATATGAATCTACCAACATGTCTGTCAGATCATAGTTACTACAGTTATGTTGGCATTGTTAAAGTAATGGCACATATTTTGTTTTCTGTCTTTTTCTCTTCATTGCTGTTTAGATGATCATGGCTGTCTGGTTTTATGAGATGTTTTATGAGATGTCTCCAAAGTGCTTGAAAGTAGATCATTCTAGGTTCAATTCAGGTTTGTTCTCTGCAATGCACTATTATGCACTTAGTCAAGCCTGATTTCTGAGGACGTGTGTGAGTCGTGCTGATCTGTTCAAGAGGGATCCCACACATGAGATCATCTTTTATTATCAAGTATTTTAGCTAACCAGTGTGAAGGGACCATTTATCACAAGGAAATTGCAGGAAGTCTCTGGTGTTCTGTGGGGCCCCCTGTCTGTCCAGGATTCTTAGCTCTCCCAAATTATACAGTACCTCCAAAAAGCAGTGAATATAAATGTTTTTATCGGCTCTCTGGAATACTTTCCGGTCTGCCTGAAAGCACCAGACCCCATTCATTGTAACTGCATGGAAAAGAACAACTATTGGCCAACCATTCTTCAGGAAAATATAATCTTTACAGAAATATATACGCTTTCATAATTATTCAATAACTTAAATTCAGTTGTAGTTTAACCAGCAGGAGATCACTGATGTGTGAATTTAATTTGGTGACACTAAAATGTGTAACATTGAAATTATTTAATATTTTTGCAGAATCGCTTTTCGGTTTTGCACTTTGCAGACGGTCCCTGCGGGCTTGTGTCTCAGCCTGATGTGTGTAGAGATCATTGTAATTTGTCCAGCTCGGAGGAAGGCTCGTGTTGATGAAAATGAGGTTGTAACTCGTTGTCTACATTACTGCGGTTGGAAAGAGTCGTTTGAATTTTAAGAACGTTTCTGTTAATAGTTATTGATCCGGGAAGGTCGAATCTGTGAATATATTTCCGACTTTACCGGACTTCAAATCTGCCCTAGTTTAGACGAGAAACACATGCAGATAAATGTACACGAACAGACCACTGCTGTAGCTGCGCAAGCGCACGAGAGATTTGCGCGCGAGGAACTCCTCGTGGCCGCTCGCGCTTCATGGATGCAGAGAAAACTGAATGACCAACAGAGCTGAGATATTCCTCTACAAATCTTTGCGTTAAGCAGAAGAAATAAAGTCATACACATTTGGGATGACATGAGGGTACGATTGCGTAAAAAAAAAAAAAAAAAAAAATCCAGAATAAATAATATTTTGAGAATAAAGTCAAAATTTCAAGAATATAGTCGTAGCATTACGAGATGAAAGTCGTAATATTTTGAGACTAAAGTAAAAAATTATGAGAATAAAAAAATATTAAAGGCGCAAACACGCCTCCTTTCTATGTAAATTAGGCTCATTAGATTGCGCTTCATTGACTGGAGTAATTTAGATCGCACTATTACCACAAATAAAATTATTAAAAAGTAGTAAAATTGAATTTTAATTAAGAGATGTTTGTGAACATTTTCAACCCATCATATTCAGTGTTATAGTTTGGCAAATATCCAATTGCTCTGTGTTGTCAAGCACATTTATTTGCAGTTGAAACCAGATGATCTTTCATATTTATAGGTTTATAGTTCAGTACTGATGTCATTTTAATCCTGTTCTTTGTGAAGAAACAAAACATTAGGATATGTGAGAGCCCACATCACGTGATTCATGTCACATTCATGTCTTGCGTCACTTTCATTAATCTCGTGAAGTTGAGACGATTTGAAACCCAGTTTTACTAAAGACATCATTATTTCTATAATTCAATTCTGTAATAGTTCATACATTTGACACTTTGGCAAGGTTACAAACAACTTCTATTTGTGTCATTATTTCCACATTATTTTCATTTTGAGAAGACAAACACATGGACATATTTGCCAAAGTTTCAGCACCTGTGGACCGGACAGCTCCAGCAACACTTAAATCTACTTTAATGAGGATCTGCTGGTTTGGAAAACACCAACTCAAAACCATCTTTAATCATCTTAAAATAACAAGAGACGGAGTTAAGATGATCTTAGACGCTTAAGACATGGTCTGCTTTTGTTGGTTTTTACTCTTAAAACAATACTATAACTAAGGGGTTACCACATTCACTATGAATGAATTGTTCTCGGTGAATGCAATATTTATTATCTGCTGCAGATCATGTTCATCGCCAGCCGCGCTGGCCTCAATCTCGTAGAAAGAAGGCAAAAAAGATCGATTGCAGTTTCCTCCGGGTACTCTGGTTTCCCCAAGTCCAAAAACATGCAGATTAATTTAATTGGAGAATCTAAATTTGAGAGTCCCCCAGCCACTGGGGATTGCGTCAGGAAGAGCATCCGGTATAAAACCTGTGCCAATTCAAATATGTGGATCACGGATGGTCTGCTGTGGTGACCCCTAACGGAAGCAGTTGAAAGAAGATGACAACGACTGGGTCAGAGCATCTGTAAAATGGCAGGTACCCAAGTCTCATTCATTTGCGTGGGGAGCAAAGGTTTGCCCGTCTGGTCTGACCATCTCATCCTCACTTTGTCATACTCCATACTTCCTTGCAGGAATGTAGAAAATTCCCTCACCCAATGCTAGATGGAGCCGCTCTCATAGATATCAGCAGATCGTGTGCATGAAAGTTGGGGTTGGAGGGCCTGAACTAGATGATACGGGAAATCAGCAGCCTATACAGAGTTCAAATGGCACAAAGTATTTTATATACAGTATTTTGAAAATACACAAATACCTAACTTAAATGTATTTATATAAAAATTATATTTGATGGACGCTTATCATTTTATAAAGATCTTTTTCCACCGTTAATGTGATATTGAAACCACAAATTATACTAACAAACACATAAAAGCCTTTGAGGAAAAAAAGAGAAAAATGAAATTTTAGAATTACCTGGTTGCATGGAATATTTTTAATAGTTTCTGAAAAATGAACGTTCAGTTTTATAAAGTTACATTCATTATTATTGACACAATTGTAATTCCATATGGTTGCATCCAACATACTCTATGCAAGTATGTGAACGCAGATCCACCTTGATACACAAGCTCGATTTCACATGTCGTTGCGTTGTGAAATGTGTCAGCACTCAATTAATAACAGAACGAAAGCGCTGCATTCTCAGCGTTGCCACAAGAGGCGCTACAGCATATTTTCTTCTTTCAAACAACAACTGTCATGGCGGACTGGGGAAGCAATTTGAGTTGAATCTTTTGGAAAAATATTTAAAATTTTTTGTCCCCAGTCAATTCAAACAAACTCACCAACTATTGACTCATCTACCACATCAGGGCTGCATATGCAGCTGACTTGCTGCCTTAAAAATAATTTTAAGGTGATGTTTGTAATTTATTTTTAAATTAAAAGTATTTTTTGTAAGCCTGCTTAGTTTGCAGAGAGTGTAAACACTGGATCTGTGGCACAATGAAAACATTCCTGTTTGTACAAGAGTTTTCTGAAATGTGCTTTTATTTTCTAAATTCTGTTTGTTGACACCAGTGATGCAGAAATGACTCACTTTGGCTATAAATATGAGTGAACATGTTAATACTGTAGACGATGCTAAAACATCCCACAAAGAGAACCTGAAGCATCTTTACTCCTGAAAGATCAGGTAAGTGTTTGTTTTTAGTCTCTGAAAGTTGCCAGTGAGATGTTAGTTGATAACTCGGGGTGGCATGGTTATATATTCTCATGTAATATTAGAGTACAGAGAAAGTATTAGTAAGTATTACATGTAAGAAGTTGTGGTGTGCATATGAATGCGCATATTCTTAGACTTTGGATTTGTAAAACTTTATTGTATTTGATGTTGTCTTTCAGCATCTGCACTATATTACTCTATATGAAGTGAATTTCACTGAGGAATTATTACTAAATCAGGATGCTGAGCATTGCACCCCTTCTCATTTTAACTGTTGAAGTTGTCCTAGGACAGGTAAGCTTACTGTACATTCAATATGCACATTGCTACATTACTATTGATAATACATTTCATTATTTCCTGTTGCTAAAGGACAAGATCTATTCATTGGATATGGCAAATAATTCTGTTGATGACAAATATGAAGGTTGTAGAAAGAAAATGTCAGATCTGGTGTTTACATCATTGCTAAAGAAAGAAATCGATGAGAATCCTACATATAAAGAAGTTTGGGAAGAAGGGAAAAAGAAGGCCACGAAACCAGCAGATAACTTGACCATGAACCATTCAATCGCCATTTATGTGTACACTGCTAGAAGAGTATATGCAGATTTCAATAATGCAGTTCGTAATGGTAAACTAAAATACATATGGGGATTATTCAGATGGTATTCAATTCACTTTTTGTTGACAGAAGCGATACAGATTCTGAATGAAACACAAAAGCAATGTCATAAAACCTTTCGTCGTACTAATGTTGAATTTGATAAGGATGTTAAGAACAAAGAGGTTCGTTTTGGCTCTTTTACATCTTCTTCTCTCAATGAAACAGCAATAAAGAATTTTGGAAATGTATCTTGTTTTGAAATTGAAACTTGTGAAGGTGCTGATGTGGCAAACTATTCTGCACATGCTGAAGAGAAAGAGGTGTTGATTCCCCCATATGAGAAATTTAATAGTCACTGATATCAAGAACAATACCTGGTGTAAAACTGTGTACGTGCTGAAAAGTTCTGGAACAAAAAGAAACCTCTGCTGTATGTTCACCAGTAGATGTTGTGCGGTTTGCGCTTAAGGGGTTTGTGATCATGGGGTTATTCCAGGTCCGCGTGCTCAGTAATAAACTGACTGTGATTGGGGAAAGATGTAACTTGTCTGTCTCTTTGCGTTTCTCACATGAATACATTTTATTAAAACATTCATTTATTCATTCTTATGCCAACAGAAATGTGTAAAAGAATATTATAAAGAGTTTAAGTGAGCACATATAATGTCTTAAAGCATTTTTATATGTTGAGGATTATAAAAGCAATTAATCAATGGGCGTTAATTAGCATATTCATGATGTCATCATGTCCTTTACATCCGTTTGCTTCTCTCCTACTCTCTGTGCTCACATACTGTGTTATAAAACAGCCAAATTCCCATTAAATCTGTTTCTGTTGTCAGACAACGTAACGAGTATGAAATAGTGACTGAAATGCCGCCCATTATAATGACATGTTAACCAGAAATCACTTACAAGCAATTTCCAAGCTTCTGCTCTGCACTGCCAAAACCCTGATTTTATAACATAAGTTAAAGTCAACGGCTGTCCTGTGATTTCCGCTATATTTACATGTAAAACGATCACTCGAGGAGAAAGTTAGAAGCGACAGAAAGTCTTATATTAAGAATGTCTCTTACACCGTGCACAGCCTCTGTCTGGGTAACAGTGAGAGATAAGAAAGAAAAATGATGGTCAAATTACTTTTTTAAATTAAAACTGAGGAGCAAACAATACAGATTAGTGATTGGCCCTTGACAACTCTGTTTGCACATGTGCAGCTCATACACGTCTGTGTCAGCTACCGTTCGGTCAACTGAATGTGCTGCTCCTCTGTCTGTCACTCACTGGCTGTGTCTCTTTTCGAAGGCTGCATGCTAGGTAGGCCGCGTCCTTTGAAGGCTGCAGTATACTGAGTGTCCTCCTTTCAACAAGCCTCATTTAAACAAGATGGCTTTCGTAGTACAAAAGGAAACGTAACATGGTTGCTATGACAGCACGCCTCTCTTTAACAAGTGTGAGTATTTTGAGTGAGAAGGGAACAAAATCCTTTAGAAGGGAATGTGTGAGGTACATTTTAGGAGAGTTATAATGATATAAAGAGAAAAGTAAATAGATTTTACAGTTGCATTTTTAGTCTATTACTTTATTTTAATTGTATAGTAATATAATTATACATATTATATACTCTGCACCCGTCTACTGAGGTACTTCATCTTGGGAATTAACATTACTTGCGTTTGAACAATTACTCTTAAATTTGGTGTAATGAATTTTTTAGACATTTCTGAGGCTTTTCGAAGGCTGCATGCTAGGTAGGCCACGTCCTTTGAAGGCTGCAGTATACATATATACTGAACCTTCCAAACAAGACACAGCCACTGAATATAGTAGAAACAAAGAGAGGTGTGCCTACAGAGGGAAAGCAAGACCTCACACTTGCACGGCAGTACTGGGGACTCTTCTACGGAAGGTAGCTAAGGTTTGCCCAAAAAGTCACTAAATTTGTCGCTAGGTGGTTTTAAGAAAATATTTACTAAAGGGGTCGGAAAAGTCGTTAAATCTAGCGACAAAGTCGCTAAGTTGGCAACACTAAAGCTTTCAGATTGATGTAATAGGCAGACATGGTGCGCTGCAAATTCAAACAAGAGAACCAATCAAAAGCATCAGAATAGCATCTTCTTCTTCATTTTGTTGTTGTTTTACGGTGGATCGCAGACACATAAGTGCATTACCGCCACATATCACCCAAATGGACCATTGATACTCTACATGCAATCTCCTGATTTACCTTATACCACCAACATACATACAACAACCCTTAATTCTTGTACCCGCATAGAGGCAGCGCTGCGTGTTCAGCTCCCACACTCAGCCCCCATGGAGGGGTAAAATAAATGAAAATTGTTTTTTTATAAATAATAATTTTAACCTGCAAACCTGTACTTCCCAAATATTGTAGCAATAATTGAGTTATGTTTCTACCTGGATTCAGTAAATGTTTTATTGTGAACTGCTCACCCTTATTTACTAGTTCATCCTTCCACTCATTCCTTTCAACAGTATATTTCCCACAGTGCATTATAACATGTTCAACTGTTTCATTAACACCACATTCCTCACATAGACCTGTTGGATGTTTGCATACTAAGTGCCTTGTACTGTTCAACCATGTATACCCCAAACTTAATATTGTAATGATGTTCTCCTCAAATCTGCTCCCACCTGATGCTCTTCCTGTTCCCACTACTGACTGTATAAGATACAAACCTTTTGTGTCAGTGTCCCAATACTGTTGCCATAATTACAGAATATTCTTTTTGATTACTGACTTTATTTCTGACCTACTAAAAGGAATCTGGATATCAACTCTTTATCAAATATATTATCAAATCTCTCTCTCTATGGCCTTTTTTGCCAAAACATCTGCCTCTTCATTACCACTCAACACAATATGAGTCATAACTCACAACAACTGTACCTTTATACTATTTTGCTTAAGTCAATATAATTCTTGAATAATCTCTATTATCATATCTTGTCTTGTTTCTGACTTCTGCTCATTCAGATTAGATTTATTCACACACACACCAGTGGCGGCAGAGATGCCGTGCAAGGTGCTAGCCTGCCATTGGGAGCAACTTGGGGTTCAGTGTCTTGCCCAAGGACACTTCGGCATGTGGAGTCAAGTGGGCCGGGAATCAAACCGCCAACCCTGCGATTAGCAGCCGACCTGCTCTACCACCTGAGTCACAGCCACCCAAACATCACACATAATCCCTTACATCATATACCTCAGCTTCATATGGACCTACCTTTTGCCTTCTTTCTAATATATTTAGATCAACTTCTGATTGGGGCATAACCCACAATGGCACTGGTGATAATGGAATTATTGGAGCATATCAACATTCTTCCAGTCTCATAACTTTTACTAATTTCCCCACACTCCATCCAAAACTATTGCACTCTTTCTTCTCATATTCCCAAAGAGGCATCAATACCATTTTTGTAGGGTGATTCCCACTCTGACCTCTTAGATTTACCCAATAAGACACCATTAATTGTTGAATATTTATCTGCAAAGGCATTTCACCCATCTGTACTTGAAGAGCTGAAACTGGAGAAGTCAAAAATGCTCCCCAACAAATTCTTAGAGATTGAGACTGAATTATATCCAATTTAATTAAATTAGATTTATTTGCAGAACCATATACCATGCAGCCATAATCCAATATAGATCTTATCATGGATGCATATTGTCACGAACCCCGCTCCTCTGCCCCATCTCCGCTTCCGCGAACACGCACACATGCACTCCGTGAGCGTGCTCGCTTCCCGCTCCCTGGCTCCGCCCCCTTGAGCTCGTATGCTCTTTTTCCTCCCTCGGGCTTCCACGCCCGGTTTAGCTATTACGAGCTCTCGCTCGTAAAATATCTCCCCCCTCTGACTCATGCTCGCTTCTCACTCGCTGCAGCCTGAACATTATGACCACCTGCACTCACGCGCTTTCTATCCCCACACATTAGTTTCACCTGCACTCGTCTCGTCACCTGTCATTGTTTACACCTGCACTCGCCCCTATAAATACACTATCCTTCTGTTTGTATCTTGTTGGTTATTGTGTTTGGTTTCCCGCATCTTTGCCCCCCCGCTAGTCTCGTCTAGTTTTGCCTCCTCTTGTCTTCCTCTTAGCTTGCCAACTCCTCTTGTCCCCCTGTCTTTTGCTCCCTCTAGTCCCCTCTTGTATACATCCTGTTTTATTCCCCAGCTTTTGACCCTACGCTACCCCGACTATTCTACTCTGGATTTACCCTGTTTTTTACTTTTGCCTGCACTGCTTTTAATAACATTAAAAGCAGTTTCATCCAACATTGTGACTGTCTCATCTTGTGTGTGTGTGTTCGCTACAAAATAACCAACCTCACCGTTGACAGTCACAATGCCTCGCGCTAAGGATTCGCGCAGCTCACTAGAGCAGAGAAGCACGTCACATTCGGCGCGAGGAGCTAAAGTGTGGAGAGAGGACCACGCGCTCACGGCCCGGGGGCAGCAGGTATGCACTATGTCTGATTTATGTCACCCTGTTTCACCTGTGTCTGCCCCCGAGCCCGTTTATGCATCCAGTGCATTTCTGAGTGCCGTGAGCTCTCCATCCCCGGAGAGGTTGTATGGCTCCTTTGACGCTAACCAAGGGTTTTTTATGCGAGGCAGCGGTTGTGTAACTCATAACCCCGCCCTCGACATTATGGAGCCAGCGGCCCGACTCTTGGGGTTGCGTCAGGGGAGTCAACCCTTGGAGGTTTTTATTTTGGATTTTTGTGCCCTGGCGTACAAGGTGAATTTTGATGGGGTGGCTCTGAAAGACATTTTTCAAAGTGGACTGAATGAGCCAACCTCATCATTAATGCCTGGTGGTCGCTGCTCCCTCAACCTGGCTCAGTTTATTGACCTCGCCCTACTGTACGCTGGTTCCTCGTTTACTGTGGGAGAGGCAGATACTGAACCAGCGCTCCACACCACGGCCCCCATCTTGAAGCCTTACACGGCCCCCGTCTTGAAGCCTTACACGGCCCTCGTCTTGGAGCCTTACACGGCCCCCGTCTTGAAGCCTTACACGGCCCCCGTCTTGAAGCCTTAAACGGCCCCCGTCCTGAAGCCTTACACGGCCCTAGTCCCGAAGCCTTACACGGCCCTAGTCCCGAAGCCTGACACGGCCCCAATCCCGAGGCCTGTCACGGCCCCAGCCTCGAAGCCTGGCACGGCCAGCGAGCCAGCGCCCATGCCCGCCACGGCCAACGAGCCAACGCCCATGCCCGCCACGGCCGGCGAGCCAGCGCCCATGTCTGCCACGGTCAGCGAGCCAGGGCCTGTAGCCTCGACCGTCCCCATGGCCATGCCCCCTGTTGGCCGAAGACGTAAGAGAAGGAAGAGGGCCCCTTCTCCCCAGTCTCGTCTTGTGCTCAAGACCGCAGAGGTTCCCTCAGAGTCTTCCACAGCTCTACCGACCTCTGCTCTGCCCTCAGAGTCTTCCACGGCTCTGCCGGGTTCAGCTCCGCCCTCAGAGTCTTCCACGGCTCTGCCGGGTTCGGCTCCGCCCTCAGAGTCTTCCACGGCTCTGCCGGGTTCGGCTCCGCCCTCAGAGTCTTCCACGGCTCTGCCGGGTTCTGCTCCGCCCTCAGAGTCTTCCACGGCTCTGCCGGGTTCTGCTCTGCCCTCAGAGTCTTCCACGGCTCTGCCGGGTTCTGCTCCGCTCTCAGAGTCTTCCACGGCTCTGCCAGCCTCTGCTCGCCCCTCGGAGCCCTCGCGGCCTCCACCTCACAAGCCTCCCAAGGCTCCTCCTCCCAAGCCTCCCAGAGCTCTACCCCTCGAGCCTACCAGGGCTCCACCCCTCAAGCCTCTCACGGCTTCTCCTCTTGAGTCTTTCAGGGCTCCATCCCTCGAGTCTTTCATGGCTCCGCCCCTCAAGCCTCTCACGGCTTCGCCTGTCGAGTCTCTCAGGGCTCCTCCGCCTCTCAGGGTTCCCCTTCTGTCGCTCTCTCCACGTTGTGTCAGAGAAGCGACACTAGGGGTCTCTCTTGAGCGCCGATATTCACCTCTGAACTATGAAAAAAGGCCAATGAGAGTTGGCAACCAGTATTTGCATGTCCCGCCCCCGGACATACAGGTATTTAAGCGGCGCAAATACGGGAGTTCATTCAGAAAATTTCTTCGGAGCCGATGGTCGTGTCTGCGATTGCTGCACAACACACTGAGTTCCTGTCATCCCTCTGCTGCATGCTGTTGGATTCCACGGCGCACAACAGCGGCTTTCTCCTCTTTGCACGGCTGTGCATTCCTGCCCTTGAGCGCTCGACAGTGCAGAAAAATTAAAAGAGAACTCTCACGAGTCCTTTTTATATATAAAAGAGTGATTATTAAAAGAGTAATTCCTCTAAAAGAGCAAAACACAGCGGCGTGAACGTCCTTTTCAGGACGCGTCTTTATAAAGATGCCCTTCCGCCCCTGTGTTGTTCCTGGATGCGGTAGAGTGCTCTCCGCTTCAGACGGCCACAGGCGTTGTCTCGTGTGTCTGGGTTGCGATCACACCGAGGCTGCATTTGTGGATGCTCATGTTCTCACTGCGAGGACATGACCATGTCAACGCTGCAGTCGCGGCTGGCTTACAACCGTAAGCACGCCACTCCAGCCGCACCCCGCATTGCTCCTTCTTCCCACGGGATTGAGGACGATGCGGTTGGCGATGGAGGCGATTTGGGGATGGCAGCGGGTGCAGCTCCGCCGGGTACGCCCCCTCAGACCACCCGCGCCCCAGCACGCTTGTTGATTCCCGTCCGTGCTCGAGATGCCGGCGACTCGCCTCACAGCCAGTCGGCCGACCCTCCTGCCATGGAAGCTGATGAGCCCGCCGCGGCATCGGAGGGCGCGGCATCTGATGCTGAGGACTCCCCTAGGCTGCCAACTTCGGGCTTGCACGCCCAGGCTGAGGCTGATGCACAGATGGCCGACATGCTTTCCCGGGCAGCCAACAGGGTGGGCTTGGATTGGAACCCTCCATCCTCCCCACAACCATCACGGCTGGATGACTGGTTCCTGGGGTCTGGGCGCCGCTCACAGCCTCGCCCCCCCGGTTCCGTTTTTCCCGGAGGTGCATGACGAGCTGACGTCTTCGTGGAGAGCACCCCTCTCCACTCGTCACACCGCCACAGGCTCGTCCGCCCTCGCCACCCTCGACGGCGGAGCGTGCCACGGGTATGAGGCGATTCCCCAGGTGGATAGGGCGGTTGCGATCCATCTATGCCCCGGTACCCCTACCACCTGGCGAGGTCGCCCCGTACTCCCTTCCCGGACCTGTAGAGCAACCTCCTCGCTGACAGCGAAGGCCTACAGCGCCACCGGACGCGCCGCTTCCGCCCTGCATGCCATGGCTCTCCTGCAGGTCCACCAAGCCAAGGCTCTTCGCAACATGCACGGGGGTGGCCCTGATCCCGACACGCTACAGGAACTACGCTCAGCGACCGACCTCGCCCTGAGAGCGACGAAGGTCACAGCGCAAGCACTCGGGCAGGCGATGGCCACGCTAGTGGTCCAGGAACGACAGCTGTGGCTGAACATGGTCGAGATGCGTGACGCCGACAAGGTTCGCTTCCTCAACGCCCCGGTCTCCCAGTTCGGCCTCTTCGGCGACACCGTCGAGGACTTCGCCCAGCAGTTCTCCGCGGTGAAGAAGCAGACGGAGGCCATCTCACACATCACGCCTCGCCGCAAGCCTGCCGCCACGGCCCATGCCCCATCTGCTCGCCGAGGGCGTCCTCCCGCGGCCAGAAGACAAGCTCCTGCTCCGCCTCAACCCGGGCCCAGCTCTCAGCCCCAGCGTCGAGCAAACCGCGGGAAGCGCACGCCCCCTGTCTCACGGACCCCCTCGAGGACCCGGAAGGCTCCCAGGCGCTCCTGAGACAACGCACCCAGAGTCCTAGATGTTAGCTCCGGAGGTGGTAAGACCGCGCCGTCCCCCGGTGGAGGGCCGGGAGGAGAATCTTTTGTTTTTTCATTTGCCGCACCCCTTAACGGGGGCTGCGGTACCCAAATTCTCAATAAAAGAGCTATTTCCTCTGTCTCTGGGGCACATGGCTCTGCTTTCAGGCCTCAACAGTCCCGGCTCCATGGACGCGGTGTCCCCGCCTTCAGCCCGACGACTGCTCCCCGGCCGGCCGGTTCAGACGAGTCCAGAGGACGCCAGCATCAGACCTCCTCCTCAGTCACGAACCCGCCCCCTGCCGGGTGCGCGGAGCAAGGTAAGTGCTTTGAATTTATTCTCAGCACCAGAGCCTCGGGACGCCACGTTGCCTCCCGACGCCACGTTACCTGTTCCACACCGCTGCGAAGCCCCGCCGGGTACGTCCAAAAAACTAGTCCCCTTGGTGCCCCTAGCACGGAGCTTAGAGGCGTGGCTTTCACTGCCCAACCCGTCACGCTGGCTGCACCGGACCAAAAAAAGAAAAGTTCGACTCGGTTACACAATTCAGTTTGCCAGGTCTCCGCCCCCCTTTGTGGGCGTACTTTTTTCCGCAGTACACGGCCAACATGCCCACTCCCTGCGCGAAGAAAACGCCTCCCTTCTATTAAAGGACGCGATAGAGCCTGTCCCTCCAACCGAAACAGAGATGGGTTTCTACAGCCCTTACTTTGTTGTACCCAAGAAAGGCGGCGGCTTACGACCGATCCTGGACCTGCGAGTTTTCAATCGGACCTTGTCCAAACTCCCGTTCAAAATGCTCACCCAGAAACAAATTCTATCTGGCGTCCGGCATCTAGATTGGTTCGCAGCGGTAGACCTGAAGGACGCGTACTTCCACGTCTCAATTTGCCCTCGACATCGACCCTTCCTACGGTTCGCGTTCGACGGCTAGGCGTATCAGTACAAAGTCCTCCCCTTCGGCCTGTCTCTGTCCCCTCGCGTCTTCACGAAAGTCGCAGAGGCAGCTCTTGCCCCGCTCCGAGAAGCCGGCATTCGCATACTCAACTACCTCGACAACTGGCTCATACTGGCCCCCTCTCAAGAGTTACTATGCGCACACAGAGACCAGGTGCTCAGGCACCTCAGCCATCTGGGGTTTCAGGTCAACTGGGAAAAGAGCAAGCTCTCCCCGGTCCAGAGCATCTCTTTTCTCGGTCTGGAGTTAGACTCAGTCTCAATGACAGCAGCGTCTCTTCAGCGAGCGTGCTCAGTCAGTGCTGAAATGCCTCGCTTCCTTCAAGCCAGGCGCCGTGGTCTCGCTAAAACGTTTCCAACAGCTCCTGGGGCATATGGCATCCTCCGCGGCAGCCGCGCCGCTGGGCTTGATGCATATGAGACCACTTCAGCACTGGCTCCGGACTCGAGTCCCGAGATGAGCATGGCGCCGCGGCACGCACAGTGTAAAAGTTACTTCTGCCTGCCGCCAAACCCTCAAACCCTGGACAGACCTCTGCTTTCTAAGGGCGGGAGTGCCCTTGCAGCAGGTGTCCCGACGCGTCTTGGTCACAACCGACACCTCCAAATTGGGTTGGGGCGCCGTGTGCAACGGGCGCGCAGCCGCAGGCCGGTGGAACCGAGGCCCGCTGCGCTGGCATATCAACTGCCTAGAGCTGCTGGCTGTTTTTCTGGCCCTGCAGAGGTTTCTCCCGTTAATTCGGAACAAACACGTCCTAGTCAGGACAGACAGCACCACGGTCGTAGCCTACATAAACCGCCAAGGCGGAGTACGCTCCCTCCACATGTCACAGCTCGCCCGTCGTCTCCTCCTCTGGAGCCAGCAGCGACTCAAGTCACTGCGCGCCACTCACATCCCCGGCAACCTCAATGTGATAGCGGACGCGCTGTCAAGACAAAGCTTGCCCGGCGGAGAGTGGAGGCTCCACCCCCAGTCGGTCCAGCTGATTTGGGACCGGTTCGGCAAGGCTCAGGTAGACCTGTTTGCCTCCCAAGAAACCTCCCACTGCCCGCTCTGGTATGCCCGGACAGAGGCTCCCCTCGGGGCAGATGCGCTGGCACACAGCTGGCCGGCGGGGCTGCGCAAGTACGCATTTCCCCCAGTGAGCCTTCTTGCACAGGTGCTGTGCAAGGTCAGGGAGGATGAGGAACAAGTCACGCTGGTAGCCCCTTACTGGCCTACCCGGACTTGGTTTTCGGACCTCACGCTCCTCATGACAGCCCCTCCCTGGTGAATTCCCCTGAGGCAGGACCTTCTTTCTCAGGGACGGGGCACGCTCTGGCACCCGCGCCCAGACCTCTGGAACCTCCACGTCTGGCCCCTGGACGGGATGCGGAAGATCTAGCCGGCCTACCATCGACCGTCGTAGATACAATCAATCAAGCCAGAGCCCCCTCTACCAGGCATCTTTACGCTCTAAAGTGGCGTCTGTTTGCAGACTGGTGTTCTTCCCGAGCTGAAGACCCGCAGAAGTGCGCAGTTAGGTCAGTGCTCGTGTTTCTTCAGGAGAGGCTGGAGAGGAGGCTGTCCCCCTCCACCCTCAAGGTGTATGTCGCCGCTATCGCAGCCCACCATGACACGGTAGACGGCAAGTCCCTTGGTAAGCACGACTTAATCGTCAGGTTCCTAAAAGGTGCCCGGAGGATGACTCCCTCCCGGCCTAACCTGTTCCCCTCCTGGGATCTCTCGGTCGTCCTTACGGGACTCCGGAGACCCCCCTTCGAGCCGCTCGATTCAGCTGGACTCAGGGCCCTCTCTCTCAAGACCGCCCTGCTGATCGCGCTCGCCTCCATCAAGAGGGTCGGGGACCTGCATGCGTTCTCTGTTAGCAACGCTTGCCTGGAGTTCGGTCCGGCAGACACTTTCGTGATCCTAAGACCGTGACCGGGCTATGTGCCCAAGGTTCCTACCACACCCTTCAGGGATCAGGTGGTGAACCTGCATGCGCTGCCCCGGGAGGAGGCAGATCCAGCCCTTTCACTGCTGTGTCCAGTACATGCTTTACGTATTTACCTGGACCGCACACAGAGCATCAGACGCTCTGAGCAGCTCTTCGTCTGCTTTGGGGGACAGCAGAAAGGGAATGCTGTCTCCAAGCAGAGACTCGCCCACTGGGTTGTCGACGCCATCTCCCTGGCTTATCACACCCAGGCCGTGCCCCCCCCTTCGCGGATCCGAGCCCACTCCACCAGGAGTGTCGCGTCCTCATGAGCACTGGCTAGGGGTACTGCCTTAGCAGACATTTGTAGAGCAGCGGGCTGGGCAACACCTAACACTTTCGCGAGATTTTACAGTCTCCGAGTCGAGTCAGTATCGTCCCGTGTCCTCTCAGGTACCGAGCCCGTAGAACTCGGTGGCATGCCCACGATCTGACCGGGTGAATCGCTTGCACTTAGCGCCCTTCCCCCTGATCAGGGGAAACAGTGCGCCTTCGTTCCCAGGAGATCTCAGGTTTGGGACACTGGTTGATTCCTCCCTAGCCCTCGTGGGTCGCAGTTCAGCGGAGGAACTCGCCGACCCAAGCCACTGCGGGTACCGTAAGCTACCCGGCACTGGTATAGGTGCTCAACAGGTAAGGCCTCCTTCGGACTCCCCCTGTGTGTAATACCACGGTTCTGTCCCCTCTGGCGAGCGGACTCCCGTGCTTCCCTTAGGCAGTCACGGCTGCCTCGGTTGCCGTGCTGTATGTTCCCCCCTCTACGAGGCTGGTTCCACCACTGCACCAACTTGTCCACATAGGTCCTATGTCGGGCCTCTGTTGGTTTTGCCACTTAGACTTGCCTCCCCTCTTGGGTAGGCGTGGCCTCCGCAGGGTCTTCTCCGCCCTGAATAAGGGCTAAGACCCCCTTCCCTCAATGCGTGTAAGGGCCCCGGCCTTAGTTGCTCTATGCGAGAAACATAGAGAGAAAAGAGGCCCGGCCAGGCTTGGCCCGTTCCCAGGTTGGCGGCCAGCACCTTGTTCCCCCCTCCAGGGTAACGATAAGGAATCCTGATGGCTTAAATGGGGCATTGGGGAGGGGTACGTGCAGCCTGATACAGTTGGTCGTTCTGCACGTAGGAATACCTGCTCGCTCCTGTATCAGCAGTTCACGTACACGGCTCAGCGCATGGCGCGTTTATAAGTGGACCCCTAGTGTCGCTTCTCTGACACAACGTGGAGAGAGCGACAGAAGGGGAACATCTGGGTTACGTATGTAACCCCCGTTCCCCGATGGAGGGAACGAGACATTGTGTCTCCCCTGCCACGTCGCTGAGCCAAGCCACTGTTGTTGCCGGACCATTTCCGGCTCCTCAGAAAAATCCTGAATGAACTCCCGTATTTGCGCCGCTTAAATACCCGTATGTCCGGGGGCGGGACATGCAAATACTGGTTGCCAACTCTCATTGGCCTTTTTTCATAGTTCAGAGGTGAATATCGGCACTCAAGAGAGACCCCTAGTGTCGCTTCTCTGACACAACGTCTCGTTCCCTCCATCGGGGAACGGGGGTTACATACGTAACCCAGATGCTTCCCCTCTCGAGTCTTTCATGGCTCCACCCCTCAAGCCTCTCACGGCTTCGCCTCTCGAGTCTCTCAGGGCTCCTCCGCCTCTCAGGGCTTCCCTTCTCGAGTCTTTCATGGCTCCACCCCTCAAGCCTCTCACAGCTTCGCCTCTCGAGTCTCTCAGGGCTCCTCCCCCTCTCGAGCCTCTCAGGACTCCCCCTCTCGAGTCTTTCAGGGCTCCTCCTCCTCTCAAGCCTCTCAGGGCTTCGTCTCTTGAGTCTTTCATGGCTCCCCCCCTCAAGTCTCTCGAGCCTTCCAGGGCTCGGCCACTAGAGGCTCCTATGGCTCTGCCTCCCGAGCCTCCTACGGCTCCCCCTCCAGAGCCTCCTATGGCTCCACCTCCCGAGCCTCTCATGGCTCTGCTCCCAAGGACTCCAGAGCCTTCTAGAGATTCGCCTCCCGAGCCTCCTGCGGCTCCACCTCCCAAGCCTCCTACGGCACCACCTCCCCCGGCTCTGCCTCCAGAGCCTACCAGGGCCTCACTCCTGGAGCCTTCTACGGCGCCACCTCCCACGGCGTCACCTCCCTCGGCTCTGCCTCCAGAGCCTTCCAGGGCTTCACCTCTGGAGCCTCCTACGGCGCCACCTCCATGGGCTCCACTTCCTGAGCCTTCCAGGCCTTCGCCCCTAAAGCCTCATTCGGCTCCACCTCCAGAGCTTTCCAGGCCTTCGCCCCTAAAGCCTCCACCTCCAGAGCCTTCCAGGCCTTCGCTCTAAAGCCTCCGTCGGCTCCACCTCCGGAGCCTTCCAAGACCCCACCTCCAGAGCCACCTACGGTGCCGCCTCGGACGGCTCCGCCTTTCACGGCTCAGCCCGGACTTCCTGACCCTCTACCTGTCCTGTGGCCTCTTCCCTGGCCTCCGGACCCTATTCCTGTCCGGTGGTCACCTTCCAGACCCCCGGACCCAGTCCCTGTTCTCCAGTCGCCTTCCAGACCCCCTGACCCAGTCTCTGCCCTACGGATGCCCCCTAGATCTCCCGACCACCCGCCTGTCCGCTATGTTCCCCTTGACCTTGCCTTGAACTGCCCATTTGACCCCCATGGACTGTTTCATTTCCCTTTGTGCCTTCTGTCCCCCGCGAGCTCTCACGCTCATTCTGCCCCCGCGAGCTCACACGCTCGTTCTGCCCCCGCGAGCTCACACGCTCGTTCTGCCCCAGCTCACACGCTCGTTCTGCCCCCGCGAGCTCACACGCTTGTTCTGTTCCCTTGAGCTCACACGCTCGTTCTGCCCCCCGCGAGCTCACACGCTCGTTCTGTTTCCTCGCGCTCCACGCAACCCAGCGTGGCCGTCAGGAGCCGTCCTATTCAAAGGGGGGAGTACTGTCACGAACCCCGCTCCTCTGCCCCATCTCCGCTTCCGCGAACACGCACACATGCACTCCGTGAGCGTGCTCACTTCCCGCTCCCTGGCTCCGCCCCCTTGAGCTCGTACGCTCTTTTTCCTCCCTCGGGCTTCCACGCCCGGTTTTGCTATTACGAGCTCTCGCTCGTAAAATATCTCCCCCCTATGACTCATGCTCGCTTCTCACTCGCTGCAGCCTGAACATTATGACCACCTGCACTCACGCGCTTTCTATCCCCACACATTAGTTTCACCTGCACTCGTCTCATCACCTGTCATTGTTTACACCTGCACTCGCCCCTAAAAAAACACTATCCTTCCGTTTGTATCTTGTTGGTTATTGTGTTTAGTTTCCCGCATCTTTGCCCCCCGCTAGTCTCGTCTAGTTTTGCCTCCTCTTGTCTTCCTCTTAGCTTGCCAACTCCTCTTGTCCCCCTGTCTTTTGCTCCCTCTAGTCCCCTCTTGTATACATCCTGTTTGATTCCCCGGCTTTTGACCCTACGCTACCCCGACTATTCTACTCTGGATTTACCCTGTTTTGTACTTTTGCCTGCACTGCTTTTAATAACATTAAAAGCAGTTTCATCCAACATTGTGACTGTCTCATCTTGTGTGTGTGTGTTCGCTACACATATATAGTTTTTAAAGGCAACCTATCTGCTCCCCATTCCTGTCCTGAAATACACCTCATTACATTCACTACTTGCTTATGTAACGGGAGCCAGCTGGTAGATAGATGTGCAGTGTTTATACCTCACTATCTTGACCTCAAGAGGTGCACTAGCGACTGACGATAGAGGCTGTAGCCTTTAGCCTCCTTTTTAGAGCACCCGTCTCCCTTCCGGAGATGTTGGTTTGAGTCCCGTTTGGAGCAGAGTGACCAGGACTGGTTACAATGGTGCCATGTCCCAGATGGGATTGAGGTTTAGGGGGGTGAGTGTAACGGGAGCCAGCTGGCATAAAGCTGTGCAGTGTGTAAACCTCACTCTACTGACCCCAAGATGCGCACTAGCAACTGACGCTATAGGCTGTAGCCTTTAGCCACCTCGTTAGAGCACCCACCTCCCACGCCGGAGATGTTGGTTCGAGTCACATTCGGAGGTTACACTTACATCTTCCCACCATCTTTTCTATATGATCTCTCCAGGTTAATCTGCTATCAAACCATACTCCTAGAAATTTTATTATGTTTACACATTTTATATAATTTTAATTTATTCCTCTTCATATTTGTAAAAGTATTATTTTTGTTGAATCTTGAAACTTGAATGCATTTTCCCTGACCACTTTTCTACTTAATTTAATGCACATTGCATTTTCTTTATATTATATTATATTATATTATATTATATTATATTATATTATATTATATTATATATTTTTTCCTATAAACCACGGAGCCCCATCATCAGCAAACAATGATTTACCTATACTTGTATATATCCTTGAGAAATATAATTAATCACGATGATAAATAAAAGTGGACTATGCCCTTTGGAGTTCCATTTTTAATTACACCTCTAGAGATAGAGAAAACAGTGATAACACTTTCCTTATGTATAAATTTATAAATGACTGGAGTGGTGGGGTAGTGGGCTAAAGCACATAACTGTTAATTGCAAGGTTGCTGGTTTGATCCCCACAGCCACCACCATTGTGTCCTTGAACAAGACACTTAACTCCAGATTGCTCCGGGGGATTGTCCCTGTAATAAGTGCACTGTAAGTCACTTGGGACAAAAGCATCTGCCAAATGCATAAATGTAAATGTCCTTATATCAGCTTCTGACGATATTATTGGATCCAAAGTCCCTCTTCCACACTTTGATAAGGAGACAAACAGCTCCATTTTTCCAAAGGATATGTCAATCATTTATCATTCTATCATCCTTGCATAAATGAGAGGTTAGAGCTTTTAGACGATCATTTATAGGATTATTGGATCTTTCACTGGCTGTTTAATGTGTATAATTAATGCTTTCTTCCAACTTTGAGGAAATATTCCTTCTATCCAGATTCTATTATAAAATGCTAAAATCACCTTTAAAGAAACTTCACTAAAATACTTCATCATAGAATAACTAACTCTATCCAAACCTAGAGTAGATTGTTTCATTCTTCTCACTGCCCTCTTTAATTCACTCACAGAGAATGGGACATCCAACAGATGAATAACGGTCTCTTTTTTCCCCATTACATCTGAATACTCTTTCGACACATCCTCTCTTATTTCCTTACTCTGCTCAGTCAAATTTTCTGAACTATTTACTTTAATAAACGCCTGTAGAAACATTTACACTTTCTCTCCATCCTCCACAGCTGTTTCTCCATTCATGCTTAAAACTGGACATCCATTATTCATTTTCTTAATCATGCCCCACACCTCCTCTACTGATGAATTCCTCCCTGTTTCACTACAGTATGACATCCAATACCCCTTCTTGGCTTTTACTTACTTTGATATCCTGACTCTCCTAAATGCTTTCATTTTCCTTCTTATGGCACATGCACCCTTTTCATTCCACCAGGGAACTTCTTAATCTTAATATTTCTACCCCCTTTCCTTTTTTTTGGGATATACTTATTTGCTGCTATTTGAATTGCTTGTACTATTTCTCTACTGATCATCTCTACCGATCTATCTGTTTCTATTATAATGTTCTTTAATCCCTCTTCACTCAAACTCATAGATTCTTTCCAACTCGCTTTATCATACTGCCATTTACCCACATTTCCTTGATTCACATCACTTCTTCCTGTATTTACTTGCACTGTTGTTAATATAGGATAGTGATCACTTCCTATAGTGTCTTGTTGCATTATTTCCCATTCAGTAATCCCTGCAATTGAGTCAGATATCAATGTTAAATCAACATTTACCCTTGTATAACCCCATCATTCAAACACACCAAGATCCTAATTTCCATCAGATCTACCACCACCAGTCCATTACCATCTGTCACTAAACCTCCCCATAACTCTGTACATTGATGTCCCTGCACCAAATCGCCATCTCCATTTTGACCCTCTATTTGTTCTAACAAGGATACAAGTTTAGCAGGGCCGGTTCTAGACATTTGGAGGCCCTAGGCAAAATGTATGTTGGAGGCCCCCCGCCATGCCCTCCTCCCCTCCACCTTTCAGAATTCACGAGTTCACACTTACATCAAATTAAATAGAGTAAAGATTATGCGTATTTGGCATGCTGTCCAGGGGAGGGCTCCAGGCTCTGAATTTTGGCCAGATTTACACAGTAAATCTACACATTGGATTGCATTGTATTTTGGATTGTGTTGTTTACATCCAATAAGAGATTATAAAAAATCAAAGTGAGGAGATGGGGGCGGTGGAGGGATGCTGATAAACTGTCAATGACAGTTTAAGTCTGCAGTATATATACCTCTTATCTCATTGATTATCTGAATGTGCTCCTCCCGAACTTTGTTAATAAAACATCAATTAATAAAAAAGACTTGAAAACACATATGATTCCCAACCATTTTATTTATACAAAACCTATTATCAGTATTTTTATATTTTTACTTAAATGTGCATATTAATGTAACTTTAATTAAGGTAAACAAAAAAAAAAATTTAGCAGACAGGAAGTTTTTTGCAGTAATTTGTTCAGTAATTTATTTATGGTAACACACTAACCCACTATTTGGGATAATGAACAGTTTTGTTTTTGATAGACTAAATATTAGGTATGTATTGTAGAGAAATACCTTATGATACACAAATCAGCTGCTAGTGGAAGTGAAAAGACAAGTTAATTTCGTCAACTGTAATTGTGTGCTTATTCATATGCTTAAGATTGCATACTTATTTTCAATAAATATTGCAACAGTATTTATGATTGGAAAACGAAAAAAATGAAGTCTATTATGGTCTATAGTCTATTATGATAGACTAGAGCAGTTAATGTAGGCTAAACATCTGCGTTTTAGAAGATATACAGACTGTTTTAAAACATAATAAACAATGCTTTAGTATAGTGCGTTTGCTCTTTGACTGACAAACTTGACTTTTTCTGTAGTATTTTGCGAGTCAGCTCCTGACTAGGGCTGGAAATCGAATCTAAAAGAATTGATTCCTTGATTCAGAGGCGTTAGGAATCAAGATTCTATTCCACAGGTTGTAATCGATTCCATCGAGGAGAATCGACTCCTTTGTAAGATTCAGTTCAACAGTTAATCATAAATTCGCCTCTATCTCTCCAACAGTGACTGGAAGTCCGATTCATTTCCGCGAATCAGACTCTTTCGGACGGTTCATTTAGAACGTATTTCTTTTTTCTAACAAAAGTCTGCATTGTAGCTACATACGCTCGGATTCAAAGTGTCAGAATCGAATTCAGTCCATCAACGGTGCTCGCGCTCATTTGAACTGGAAATAATTGTCAAATGATCTATCTCAAAATGACGCTGATCGTTAGAATCAGTTTATTTTTTACAATACATTACAATCACTCAAAAATAGATGATACCTGAATCACGAGCTGCACTTTCTTTGCGTGCCTGCTTAGCCTTTCGCTTAGCAGCCCCTGAAGGATGAGTTCGTTTCGGCGCCATCAGATAAATTTGCAGAAAAGTTGGATTTTATTCATCTACAATCTCTTCATTCATAAATTCAGAGGTTGGGAGTGACTCGCATGTAAACGGTGATATTAATTGGTTTAACTACAGGTGAATGACAATTGTTATATCCAATGGACAAACAGCATAGTATTTTGCTGCTCTTGATTGGTGGATAAGCATGTGTATGTTTTGGAGGCCCCGCCTCCAAGGCCGAGGCCCTAGGCAACAGCCTAGTTCGCCTATAGGTAGCGCCGGCCTTGAAGTTTAGTTTAGTCCACTCACACACTCCTCCACTACCACATACTCCTTTGTTATACCTTTACCTAATGTTCTATAATGTAGACTTTCCTTGAACAGAGTAATACACCCAACTCCATTACCTTCCCCATGATCTCTTCTCTCACTCACATAACCTTTTATAACAAAATCAAATTTGAGTTTAAGCCACGTCTCTTGTATACATGTCAGATCAGGCTAAATTTCATCTCATTATTAATGCTTTTAAACTCCAATCCTTTAGCCACAAGACTTCTCGCATTCCATTGTAATATTAAAATCATCACTCCTATCCAAACCAAGCTTCCTGACTCGACTGTGTCTCAGTCACCAGCCCATCCCTAATCATTACCAATGATATACCTTCTACTCCTAAGAATCTCTCTGCTGCCCTGACTGTAATTTGAAACTTAATTGTCTTCTTTTCTGTTCACGCAGTACAATTAATTACTTCAGCTTTGAGCAGCCAGAAACGTACTTTCATCGTATCCTCTCTGGTCCTACCCTACCACAGCTGGGGTTGCTGTGGCTCAGGTGGTAGAGCAGGTTGTCCACTAATCACAGGGTTGGTCGTTCAATTCCCGGCCCACTTGACTCCACATGCCGAAGTGTCCTTGGGCAAGACACTGAACACCAAGTTGCTCCCAATGGCAGGCTAGTGCCTTGCATGGCAGCTCTGTTGCCATTGGTGTGTAAGTGTGAGTATGGGTGATTGGGACACAATGTAAAGCGCTTTGGTAACCTCTAAGGTTAAAAAAAGCGTTATATAATTGCAGAACATTTACCCTCCATCTCTGAATTTAACTCATTCTTCCCTCCATTTGCATGACTCTCTCTTTTCCTTTATCTTTATTCTCTGCATCAACCTTTTTAACTGCTTCTGCATATGTAAAAATATGGAAAATTTTTCATATGGAAAAGCAGACGCCCACGATGGGGGGCGGAGGCCTGGTAAACTGAATTGCTTAACCGAGTCGAATGGTCCGGTGCAGCCAGCGTGACGGGTTGGGTAGTGAGAGCCATGCTTCCAAACTCCGTGCTAGGGGCACCAAAGGGATGAGTATTTTGGACGTACCCGGCGGGGCCTCGCAGAGGGGCAGAACAGGTAATGCGTCGTCGGGCGGCATAGGTGCGGCCCGAGGCTGAGGTGCTGAGAATAAACTCAAAGCACTTACCTTGCTCCGCACACCCGGCAGGGGGCGGGTTCGTGACTGAGGAGGAGGTCCGATGTTGGTGTCCTCTGGACTCGTCTGAACCGGCCGGCCGGGGGACAGTCGTGGGGCTGAGGGCGGGGGTACCGCGTCCAGCGTGCCGGGACTGTTGAGATCTGGAAGCAAAGTGCCGTGAGAATGGCATTTGCGGGCCAGGTGACCCAGAGACAAAGGAAATAGCTCTTTTATTGAGAATGTGGGTACCACAGCCCCTGTTGGGGGGTTGGACCCTTGGACTCTGGTTCGACTGTCTCAGGAGCGCCTGGGAGCCTTCCGGGTCCTCGAGGGGGTCCGTGTGACAGGGGGCGTGTACCGCCTGCGGGGTTCTCGACGCTGGGGCTGAGAGCTGGGCCCGGGTTGAGGCGGAGCAGAAACTGGTTTCTTGGCCGCAGGGGGACGCCCTCGGCAAGCAGGCAGGGCATGATGTGTTAAATCGCCTCCGTCTGCTTCTTCACCGCGGAGAACTGTTGGGCAAAGTCTCAAAGAGACAGGGGCGTTCAGGAAGCGAAAGGTGACGTTCCTGGACCACTAGTGTGGCCATCGCCTGTCCGAGTGACTGCGCTGTGACCTTCGTCGCTCTCAGGGCAAGGTCAATGTCAATGTCAGGGCGAGGTCGGTCGCTGATCGCAGTTCCTGCAGCACATCGGGATCAGGGCCACCCCCGTGCATGTTTCTGAGCGCCTTGGCCTGGTGGACTTGCAGAAGTCCAGCCGCGCTGTAGGCCTTTGCGTTCAGCGAGGATGTTGTCCTACAGGGCTTGGATGGGAGTACAGGGCGACCGCGCGAAAGAGGTAGGACTTCCGGGGCATAACATTTACATTTACATTTACATTTATGCATTTGGCAGACGCTTTTATCCAAAGCGACTTACAGAGCCCTTATTACAGGGACTTATTACAGGGACAATGCCCCCGGAGCAACCTGGAGTTAAGTGCCTTGCTCAAGGACACAATGGTGGTGGCTGTGGGGCTCGAACCAGCATCCTTCTGATTACCAGTTATGTGCATAGACCACTACACCACCACCACTCCGCCTAACTGCCCTATCCAACTGGGGGATCACCTTGTATCCGTGGCACGCTCCGCCGTCGAGGGTGGTGAGAGCGGAGCGGGTGGCACTTTGACGAGAGGAGAGGGGGGCTCTCCGCGAAGACGTCAGCTCATCATGCAGTTCCGGGAAAAACGGGACCTGGGGGGGCAAAGCCGTGAGCGGCGCCCAGACCCCAGGAACCAGTCATCCAAGGCCGGGAAAGCATGTCGGCTATCTGTGCGTCAGCCTCAGCCTGGGCGTGCTAGCCCGAAGGCGGCAGCCTAGGGGAGTCCTCAGCATCAGATGCCGCGCTCTCCAACGCAGCGCCGAGCTCATCTGCTTCGAGCTCGAGAGGCAAGGCAGACTGGCTGTGAGGCGAGCCGCTGTTACCTCGAGCACGGACTGGAACCAACGAGCATACTGGGGAGCGGGAGGTCCGAGGGGGGTACCCGGCGGAGCTGCACCCGCTGCCATCCCCAAATCGCCCCCAGCGCCAGCCGCATCGTCCTCAATCCCGTGGGAAGAAGGAGCAATGCGGGGGGTGGCTGGAGTTGCTTGCTCTCGGTTGAAAGCAAGCCGTGACCGCAGTGAGAACATGAACCATCCACAAACGCAGCCTCGGTGTGATCGCTGCCCAAACACACGAGACAACGCCTGTGGCCGTCTGAAGCGAAGAGCACTCTACCGCATCCAGGAACAACACAGGGGCGGAAAGGCATCTTGAAAAAGATGCGTCCTGAAAAGGACGTTCAACGCCACTGTGTTTTGCTCTTTTAGAGGAAATTACTCTTTTAAATAAAATCACTCTTTTAATGAAACTCTTCCGAGTTTTGTATGCGCTGTCGAAGCGCCCAGGGGCAACAATGCACAGCTGTGCACAGAGGAAGGAGAAAGCCGTCAGATCCAACAGCATGCAGATCGTCAGAGGTAACCACGGAAACTTGGTGTGTGTGTACTCGCAGCAGACTGCATACACGACCATCGGCTCAGAATAAATTTTCTGAATGAACTCCCGTATTTGCCTCGCTTAAATACAAGTATGTCCAGGGGCGGGGTATGCAAATACCGTCTGCCAACTTCTCATTGGCCTTTTTTCATAAGTCAGAGGCATATATCGGCGCTCAAGAGAGACCCCTAGTGTCGCTTCTCCGACACAACGTGGAGAGAGCGACAGAAGGGGAACCTCAGTTACTGTTCACTTTCACAGTATGCACAACTGATGCAATGAAAGTGAATGGTGACTGACACCAATATTATACACAACACCTCCTTTTGTGTGCCATGCATGAAAGAAAGTCATGAATGTCTGGAAAAATATGAGACTGAGTAAATTATTTAAAAAAAATTAGTTTCGTTTTCACATTTACCACCTGATTTATAAGAAAGTCCTATGGGTGAAATATTAACTAGGATTATTACTTGTATTTAAATACGAGGAGTGACTGTGTTCATATTGCAGACTGATAAGGACACTCAGCAGAATTCACCTGAGGGCACCTGTTCTCCTAAAAAGGTCAGTTAAGTGTTTTTGTCGCAGGAAAAATAACTCATGCAGTATAATAAGATATTTTCAAGTAATGTTTGGGTTAAGAAAATTACAAATATCCGTTCATTTAGTACATCACAGGTTTAGTTGAACAGGCCACACAATTTTTATATTCTGCTTTGTAACATTTACAATTTTAATAATAATAAAAACCTCGTCTAAAAACTATTATGTAAGTTTATAATTATGAAGTCTAGATTTTGCATTTGTAAAGCCACATTGTAATCTTCAGTTGTCTTTCAGCTTCTGCACTTCTTCTACTGTATATTATTGCTGTCCATTGATTGTGCATCAGATACATTTCTACTAAATCAGGATGCTGACCATTGCAGCCCTTCTCCTCATTTTAACTGCTGAGGTTGCAGTAGGACAGGTAAGCTGCATTCAACATGTTCATTATAGGCATGAAAACTGATGATAAAATCATCATTACTGTACATCTGTTGCTACAGGATCAAAGAGTGGCTGTCAAAGAACCATTATTTCCATTGGATATGGCACCTAATTCTGTTGATGACCAATATGAGGGATGTACAAAGAACATGGAAAAACTGGTAGAGACAAAATTTTTTAATAAGGAAATCTCTGAGAATTCTGCATTTGCAGGAATTTGGAAAGAAGGAGAATTGATAGTCAGGCCACCAGGTGGTAAATTGACCAGGAACCATTCAATCGCCATTTATGTGTACACTGGTAAAAGAGTATCTATCTATTTCAATTATGCTGTTCAAAGTGGTAAACAGCAGTACAAATCCATGACATACAATTGGTATTCACTTCACTTTTTGTTGACAGAAGCGATACAGATTCTGAAAGAAAAACAAGAAAATTGTCAAATTACTTTTCGAGGTTCCGACACTGAATTTGGTGAGAATTTACTGTACAAACAGGTTCGTTTTGGCTCATTTGCATCATCTTTCCTTCAGCAAAATGTAGCAGTAGAATTTGGAAATGTGTCTTGTTTTGAAATTGAAACTTGTGAAGGTGCTGATGTGGCAAAATATTCTGTCTATCCTGAAGAGGAAGAGGTGTTGATTCCTCCATATGAGAAGTTTACAGTCACTAAAATCAAGAAAGGTTCCTGGTGTGACACTGTGTACGTGCTGGAAAGTTCTGGAAGAATAAGTGATCTGAACTGTGCTGTGGCATCAGTTGAGTCCCTGATACATCACAGATGTCAGTCTTTCTGGCTTGCAAGCCTTTATGTCTTAACTTACTATATTTTTTTACATTAAAAGAGTGATTTCATAAAACATAATTCAATAATAATAATCCACAAATCATAAAACGATAAAATTTATTCTGAACGATTATCTTTAAACATTTACAGCACTGTTAAACTTGGTCTTGTTATAAATAACATTACTCTTCTGCAAATGTAGAAAACTTCAACAGATTAATGATTGTATGACTTATTTTTCCTTTCGTATTAGTCTGTATATCAGATGCATTTATTTCATTAGACTGTATATCAGATGCATTTATTTCATTAGTCTGTATATCAGATGCATTTATTTCATTAGAGTGTATATCAGATGCATTTATTTCATTAGACTGTATATCAGATGCATTTATTTCATTAGTCTGTATATCAGATGCATTTATTTCATTAGACTGTATATCAGATGCATTTATTTTATTAGACTGTATATCAGATGCATTTATTTCGTATTAGACTGTATATCAGATGCATTTATTTCATTAGACTGTATATCAGATGCATTTATTTCATTAGACTGTATATCAGATGCATTTATTTAATTAGACTGTATATCAGATGCATTTATTTTATTAGACTGTATATCAGAAGCATTTATTTCATTAGACTGTATATCAGATGCATTTATTTCATTAGACTGTATATCAGATGCATTTATTTCATTAGACTGTATATCAGATGCATTTATTTTATTAGACTGTATATCAGATGCATTTATTTCATTAGACTGTATATCAGATGCATTTATTTCATTAGACTGTATATCAGATGCATTTATTTCATTAGACTGTATATCAGATGCATTTATTTTATTAGACTGTATATCAGATGCATTTATTTCATTAGACTGTATATCAGATGCATTTATTTCATTAGTCTGTATATCAGATACATTTATTTTATTAGACTGTATATCAGATGCATTTATTTCATTAGTCTGTATATCAGATACATTTATTTTATTAGACTGTATATCAGATGCATTTATTTCATTAGTCTGTATATCAGATGCATTTATTTTATTAGACTGTATATCAGATGCATTTATTTCATTAGTCTGTATATCAGATGCATTTATTTCATTGTATATCAGGTGCATTTATTTCATTAGTCTGTATATCAGATGCATTTATTTCATTGTATATCAGGTGCATTTATTTCATTAGTCTGTATATCAGAAGCATTTATTTTATTAGTCTGTATATCAGATGCATTTATTTGATTAGACTGTATATCAGATGCATTTATTTTATTAGTCTGTATATCAGAAGCATTTATTTTATTAGTCTGTATATCAGATGCATTTATTTGATTAGACTGTATATCAGATGCATTTATTTCATTAGTCTGTATATCAGATGCATTTATTTTATTAGTCTGTATATCAGATGCATTTATTTGATTAGACTGTATATCAGATGCAATGGTTTCTGTTTTCAAAAGATTATATAAGTAATGCAAGAAGTCATTTGATTTATCTGTCAAAACTAAACTGTCTTGATTTTTGATCAAGGTGTTGAAGGTTTTATGTAACTTTCCTAGCTATTAATTACATGAATTAAATTACAGCACGATTGTAAAGATTCATTGCTTAATGGTTATGTTCTCTTACGAGAGGTTCTCTCGTATTGCGTAAGCTAGCTTACGCTACGGGAAAGATTCATCTTTTCTGAGATATTGAAGCCAAAAATTATCCTTAATTTTGTATCCATTGTCAACGCAGTGCGCAGCTGCAGACCTCGAGCGAGCTAGCTATCGAGCTCATTGGTTGCTCTGCGGCAACTGCTGCAGCCTATAGACGAACTTGGGCGAACTCGCGTCCAATGAGAGGCGTGCGCGCGCTTACTGCATCAAAGCCCGCCAAATTGGGCGTGACTAGAGTGCATATAAGCGTAGTTCGTAGGCTGGAACCCTGATTTTCATCTCTTCAGCGAAGCTCTTCGCATCTCTGAACCGGAAGCCGCGTCGCCGTTTGAGGGGCATCAAGCAAGCGTGGACTATGCTCGAAGAAGCCGGCCGTCTTCGCCACCTTCAGCCGTCCTGCGAGCTACGCCATCCGGCGACGTATCCTTTTTTAGAGCAAGCTAGTTCTTAACGAACTTCACAAAAAGAGTAACGAGCATCTTTTTAAGATGCCTCGCTCCACTTGCACCTCACGCGCGCCCCTCTCAGTACCGGAGACCGCCACTCATCTGCGCTCTCTGCCTGGGACTGGGGCATGCAGAGCTCGCCGTAGGCGGATGCGATCTCTGCGAGGAGCTACCGATGTCGACCCTGCGGGCTCGACTCGAAGCGCTCAGGACCGAAGCCGCCGCGCCGCCTTCCATTCAGCCGCGCAGAAAAAAGCGCCGCTCTCAAAGGCTGCCGGAACCAGTGGTAGAAGCGATTGCCTCGCCGGAGTCCCTCCTTCGAGCATCGCCTTCACCCTCCCCGCCCACCCGGGACGCGCAGTTGCCGCCGAGCGGCTGCTCTGCTGCCATCTCGGACGAAGAAGCGGAGGATAAGGGCTGTTCCATCATGGCTTCGGACAGTGAGGAGTGGTCAGGCTCTCACGCCTCCTCCTCAGCCCAGGAATCCAGCAGGATTCGCGCCGGAGTCGAAGAGGAACTAACGCGCCTCCTCACACAGGCCGTCGACAGCCTCGGGCTCGAGTGGTCACCGCCCCCTGAGCAGGCTCCCAACAGACTCCACGGCTGCTTTCCCCGCACCTTTTCCCGCCCTCCGCGAGATGGCGGTCTAAACCGGTGCTTCCGTCTAAGGCCTGCAGAACTACTTCCACCATGAATCTCGTCGCGCGTGACCAGCCTCATGCACAAGCCTCTTCACAGCGCCCAGCTCAACAAAGCCAGACTTCTCAGCGTCGACAGGGCGGCCACCCTCGATCGCGCTCAGACAGCCGCTGCAGACCGCCGCCCCCCCGCGGGCCTCGGCCGGACCACCGTCAAAGCTTCGCCCCCTGTCAGTCCCCTTCTATCAGGCTACTGCAGTGGTGAATTTAGCAGCCAACAAGCCGGTTATACCACCCGTTTGCCTGCACTTTAATGCCGTTTTCACGGCGACCCAAAGGTAAACATGCCTTATGTGTAGAAAATTTGCCCACAATCCAGTGTTCACCCCTACACACAAGCATTACACATTTCGTGTCCCTATCAGACCACACTCACATAAAGCGGTTAAGAACCGCTCGAGTGTTGGGAGTAAATAAACGCGCCCACGAGCCGTGCGTGCGCCCCTCCTCTGCCCGCTCTGTCACACGGCCAGCTGTATGTAAGTCCCGTACGCCCCCTGTCAGTCCCCTCCTATCAGGCTACTACAGTGGTGGTTTTCAGTCACCAAGCCGGTGATATTAACCGCTCGCCTGCACTCAAACGCCGTTTACATGGCGACCCAAAATAAAGCCTTATGTGTAGAAAATGTGCCCACAATCCAGTGTTCACCTCTACACACAAGCTTTACACTTCTCGTGCCCCTATCAGAGCAGACTCACAGAAAGCGGTTACGAACTGCTCGAGTGTTAGGGTTAATAAACGCAACCACGAATCCGTGCGCGCGCCCATTCTCTGGTCGCTGTGTCACACGACCAGCCTTATGTGTAGAAAATGTGCCCACAATCCAGTGTTCACCTCTACACACAAGCTTTACACTTCTCGTGCCCCTATCAGAGCAGACTCACAGAAAGCGGTTACGAACTGCTCGAGTGTTAGGGTTAATAAACGCAACCACGAATCCGTGCGCGCGCCCATTCTCTGGTCGCTGTGTCACACGACCAGCCTTATGTGTAGAAAATGTGCCCACAATCCAGTGTTCACCTCTACACACAAGCTTTACACTTCTCGTGCCCCTATCAGAGCACACTCACAGAAAGCGGTTACGAACCGCTCGAGTGTTAGGGTTAATAATCGCACCCACGAATCCGTGCGCGCGCCCATTCTCTGGCCACTGTGTCACACGACCAGCCTTATGTGTAGAAAATGTGCCCACAATCCAGTGTTCACCTCTACACACAAGCACTGCATGTCTCGTGTCCCCACCAGAGCACGCTCACATAACGCGGTTACGAACCGCTCGAGCGATAGAGTCAATAAATGCGCCTACCGAATACGTCGCGCGCCCATTCTCTGCCCGCTCTGTTACACGGCCAGCAAACATTCCTCTGTGTGTAAGTCCCGTGCCCATGACTATGCTTGCGCATCACGTAACAGATGTGACTCTTTCCCCATTCATTTCAATCGGGAATTCACTCACAAAACGGCCTGTTCATGCTGTCTGCGAGCAATCATGCATAAACACACTAAACGCGCTCACACATGTTGTTCAGCGCTCTGTGTGCGACAATCAGAGCGAATTGGCCATTCACCCTCTAGCGTTACGCTTCAAAGCGTGGGAAGCTATTCCAGGGATATCCAAGTGGGTGTTAAGCACAATACAACAGGGCTATTTGCTACAGTTCGATCGCCGCCCTCCTCGCTTCAGAGTGAACACGGAAGCAGCGTGCATGCTTCGTTCAGAAATAGCAAGCCTTCTGTGCAAAAGGGCCATAGAGAAAGTGCCACCCTCTCTGAGCGGGTCGGGGCTTTACAGCCGTTATTTTCTTGTTCCCAAGAAAGACGGCGGCCTCAGACCCATATTAGATCTCAGGGTTTTGAAAAAGGTGCTTGCAAAAAGACCATTCAAAATGCTTACAATCAGGAAACTCCTCGCGCATGTGCGCCAGGGGGACTGGTTTATTTCTCTCGATCTGAAAGATGCATACTTTCAGATTCAGATAAATCCCGTCACAGGCCATTCTTGAGATTCGCCTTCGACGGCCAGGTTTATCAATACATCGTCCTTCCGTTCGGCCTGTCCTTAGCACCCCGTACTTTCACGAAGTGCATGGATGCGGCGCTCGCACCCCTGCGGAGTCAGGGTTTGCGAATTCTGAACTATTTGGACGACTGACTGATTATGGCACAGTCACATATGGAGCTTCTGTCTCACAGAGCAGTTCTCCTCAGCCATCTGAACAGTTTGGGTCTTGCAGTCAATTGGACCAAGAGCTCACTCCCAGATAGCAAAAAATGTCCGCACGGCTTCGTTTTGCCGCCGTCCCCAAGCTGTCGGCTATAGGTGCGTCTCACTGGCGGGGATGAAGCGTTTGCCGCCGAATTCGTCACGCCCATTTCCCAGATAGCAAAAATGTCCGCGACGGCTTCGTTTTGCCGCCGTCCCCAAGCTGTCGGCTATAGGTGCGTTCAGACGGCGGGTCGCCCGCTTCATTTTCTCTGGCGGTTGCCTCGCGGCAATCGACCATGGCGCGGCGGCAAGCCGCTTTGAAATACTGAGGACAGCTTAGACTCTCAAAATCGACCAGCCATGTTGGCTATTATTATTTTTGCTCCAAAGCCATTAGGGTTTATAACAGATTCTTGACTCTTGATTCCATGATAAGGTAAGGTTTAGGAAATGACATTTAAATTACTTTGAAACTCTGAAGCGATTATACAGTAATATATGTAAAATATATTGAATTATTTATACACAGGTGAAAATTGTTTACATTTATTTGATTGATGCACATTGAGACATGCACCAATAAACCAAAAATAATTCCTTTTTGTAAAACTTACTTGGCAATAAATATCTTTCTGATTCTGATTAGGTTTTAAAATAGATATTTAATACAGGGTATGAACAATTTAGCAGAATAAATTGATGAAGTTAGACTTTTCACCAATGCCTGTATCAGTGAACAGTGAAAGACATCTGCAACATGGCCAAAATATCGGGTAGCCTATACTTTAATTATTTTTTATTAATTTGCAACCATGGTGATATCTATCATAAACATGAAAATCCCTGTTTTGACGTGAAGGATAAACTCAATGAAAAAGCGAAATTATCCTCTGGTTTCACAGTTGCTAGAAATTTCTTTTATGTCTACATTTTTTCCAACCTCGATTTTTTTTGTTATTTTACCTTTTACAGGTTTTGCAATTTGACCTGTACAAATGTTTAAGAAAGTGTTAAAGTCCCTGTAAAGGTAATAAAAAAAATCTAAACGCATTATAAATGTTAAAAATGTATTGCTAAAACACATGACAAAGACTGAACAGTGAAGTTCCGCTGTCGTCAAATCTGTTTCCGGTTTACTTGGCGTCGCCCAAAATGTCTGTTTTTACTCGACGTCTCCAGAATCTTCCGAAAATACGCGTCAGCGATGTTCATCGCATTGTTGATGCCTGGTCCCCTGCTCCGACAAGCAAGAGGGACAAGGGCTTTCAACTCTACATATCGAAGTTATCTGCACAACTACAAGGGTAAGTATTTTAATCTAATGTGGTGTGTCGGCAGATAGCGGCTAAGCTAGTTCAGCCACGTGTTCATTTTTAATGTAAGGTTAGTATAGAAGCTTGTTTTTTCTTAGTTTTAAAGCAGACTGTTTGTTAATTTTTGTGATAATTGTGATATCAATTATATTAACTTGGTCTCCTCTCAGTTTCTAATAAAGATCAGGACACCGGTGAAGTCACTGTCAGGGTATTGTGTTACAGGTCCATGAGAAAATCAGAATCAGCTTTATTGCCAAGTATGCTTACACATACAAGGAATTTGTCTAGGTGAAAGGAGCTACTAGTCAACAACAAGTCAACAACAATACAAACAATACCAAAAAACAGCAGCAAGACATAGGTAATTAAAAACAAAAAAGAACACAAAATAAATAATTATACATATACGTACATACACTCACCTTCATACATACCCACATACACACACGTAGTGCAAATCTAATTCAATCTGTATATAAAGAACAAAAAACAGTATATTATGTACAGAGCAATGTAAGTAAAAGCAGATAAACCTCACAGTTGAGTGTATGGTGAAGCTAGAATTAATAAGACCGCAGTTATAGGCTTGTTACTTTAATAGCCCGATGTTCCTGGGGACTCGGCTAAGGTTATTCATGATTAATGTAACTCAAATGAAAACAGTTATTGTAGGCAGGTAAGTTTCCCTAGCTGGTCCCCTCTGTGTAAAATGCGTTCTTAATCAAGTTTTCAACTCAGTCATTCGTTTAAGATGCAATCTTGTGTTATAAGTATTAGGCTATCATGATTATACAGTGAGCAAGCTATATAAATAAGTATTTAATATAATAAAGTGTAGAGCAACAACCGAGGGTGTAAGGTAAAGGCTGAATATTGTAGATTTATTACAATATGTTGCATGTTTGAATTAAAATACCTGTGGATATGCAGGAGCACACACTCTACAAAGGCCTGACTGGAGATTTGCCTGATCTATCCGTCCTTCAGGTGAGTAGGGATATAACAATAGCAAATTTCACTGTACAGTATGATATATCAACCAAAATCTGTATACCAATATTTCATTTTCTTTTTCCTCCTTTTACAAACAAATATTCTGCTTCAAAGAAAAAAAATGAAATTGATTTTATCATAAGGGTTCTTCATTATGAACTTGTATGCCATGCATAACATACTGTGGATAGAAATTACAGGGAAAGTTACTGGTATGATAATTGTGGTTATATTATATTACTATTATATTTAGTGTATTGCTAATCAATATATTGTTACTTCCCAGATGACAGCGGCTCACTTCAAGAGCAGGTGAAGCAAGTTGGGACAATGTTGAAGACATTTGCTCGCACTGGGCAATCAGGTACAACTTGCAAACAACACCTGTGGTTGTTGGTTTAATTCCCACTGGGGCCACCTGTACATGTAGTAGACCTAGATATAAATGTCATAGTTTAGTAGTTGAAGGACCAGGACTGACTACTTTATTCTTTTATTCTGGGAACCCCTGTAGGTGCAGATCAAACCCTAATGCTGCGACGTCTTGGGAGTTTGGCGATGTTGTGTGTAGCATGGATGACAAAATGCTATGCTGCAACGTTTCAGTGCCAATGTGTCTGTTGGAGAGTTATCCCTGACAGGGGATCTGTTACTCCCCCCTAGACACCCAGGAACATTTGGCGTTGCTTGACAACAGTTTGAGGCAGGATAAAGAGCTCCAGCAACGATTTGTAAGTGTGCCGATTTCGTTTATAACGCCATAGGGTAATCTAAAAAGTAAAATTAAGATTGTACACTGCATATTCTACAGTCTGAATCCACAGCCTGTCACATTTTAAATTTATGAGAAGCTTCAGAGAAATGTAATTTGTAACATGTTTTTTTTTGTATTTTCAGCTTCGGTTTTTGGCAATCAAATATGGGAGGGACCTAAAGACAACCGTGTGTGAATGCTTCAGAGTATCTTCTCTAATCACCTTTCCATCAATACAACCTGGACTGGTGTAGGAGATAAAGCATGTTTTAGAGACATGTTCCTGAAGACCATTGTTCAAAGTAAGTTGGATATTTTTTTTATATTTAAGTAGATGTGTATGACCTTATGCCATTCAAATGGAATGACAGATCTTTATTTTCTACAGGAGCCATCCGGAAGAACCCGGCAACACAGGATGCCACTGATGAGGCGATCCAGGTTAACGTTACGCGTTACCTGAAAGGAGCATCTGAACATGAAGGTGGAAAAAGGTGCCGCGACAGCTGAGAGGGACCCACAGCCGACCCCTTAAACCTAGGCTGACTACTGACACCCCAGCATCACTGACAACTGGAACCCTTTCTTTATCCTGCAGTCAGTAACATCAAGACCCCTCAAAAAGCCTGCTAAAAGTGTCAGACTACACTCACCCAATCCACACTGTTCACTGTGGAAATTGCTCTTTTTTTTTTTTTTTTTCTCGTGACCCTGCTTTGAGGGCAGCTCCTTGGATGAATATGGGATGGTTTGTCCTTTTATACAGGCATACGAGGAATCACTGAAGATATGCTAATTTGCACTGCCTCATTCTGGAGGTCGGGAAAACCGGTGATTCTTAGCCCAGAAGTCCCCAACCTCTCCAGACATTCTGATTGGCTGTGTTCTCTACAGCCAGATTTTCTGCTGTTAATTATATTTATTCCCACTTGTTGTTATGTGTAAGTTGAATGTCAAAATGTATATTATACCTGTTATCCTGCACATTCCTTGATACCAAAGATCTCAATTATTTCATATACAATTTGCTGCTTATTTCATTGTTACAGTGCTTAACTATTCTATTTTTAAATATAGCTTGTAAATCCTAGATTATACATCTAATACTTGATATTTGCCCATTATCTGGTATCAAATATTCTACTTACCGTGACTTTAGTATTGGCTTATTTCATTCCGTCAGTGCTTAACGATTCTATTATAGTTTGTAAATCCTATTTCATACCTCTGATACTTGATATTGCACATTAACTAGTACCAAAAATTCTACTTTCATTCCGTCACAGTGCTTAACTGTTATTCTATTGTTACATATAGCTTGTAAATCCTTGTGCCACAAGTCAGCATTGCAGTTATAATGGTATATTCTACTCCAGACCTTTACTCTAAATTATTACCACTTAACCTATTGTTAGAAATGACTTGTATATATGATGTTATACCTCAATTTATTTGTATCCTGCACTTTCTTTGGTACCAAATATCCTCATTGCTTATGTTTACTGGTAATTCTTTTCATCCCAGAGCTGACCTCTTTACATTATTAACAGTTATTGTAAGTGTTACAATAGTGTTTTTTTAAAAAAAAAGAAATTGGAAACCTGCATGTTCTTTAGTGTGTGTGTGTATATAATGTTTGTATTTTTCTGTTATTTATATTTCAGTGATCTGACATCTTGTTTCAATGACAGTTACTGTACTTTGAAATGTGGAATTAAAACGCCAAATGGAAATTTGTCTGGTTTGCTCAATCATTATTCTTGATAAGCTGCATGCTATATATATATATATATATATATATATATATATATATATATATGCGGCGGCAGATCGCTCGAAAAAAGCGTTTCGGGTCCGCCTTCGATATAACGGCGGTGGAGCGCCGGCTGGCCGTCCGCGTATCGAAGGCGGTAGGAAGGCAGCTGCCGCTATTAAAAAGCGGCTGCCGCCGGCGGACCGCGGTCGAACGTGTTTGCGATATCGCCATTCTGCCACTTCTACTGCCGCCGGCGCACCGCCAGCGGACCGCCGACTTCTTGCTATCTGGGCTACAGCCCAGTCAGACAATTTCCTTCCTGGGAATAGAACTAGACTCCGTGGCAATGACGGCTCGCTTATCTACACAGTGCGCGCGCCGTGTTCAGCGACTAGCCGGATCTTTTCAGATGAACAGCCTCACGCCTCTGAAGAAATTCCAGAGAGTGCTAGGTTACATGGCCTCAGCCGCAGCAGTACTTCAGCTGGGTTTACTGCACATGCGCCCACTTCAGCATTGGCTAAACACCCGCACGTCTCGCCGGGCTTGGGCCACAGGCCGCCAGCCCATCAAGGTGACTCAGACCTGTATTTCAGCTCTGCATCCCTGGACAGTGGCTGAATGGTATCAGCGGGGAGTGACAACGGGAGCTGTATCTCGCCGAAAAGTCATCTCGACAGACGCGTCCAACACGGGTTGGGGCGCGGTCTGCGAGGGCTCTCTGGTTTTCGGCCTATGGTCAGTTCAGGAAAGCTCCTTCACATAAATTGTCTGGAAATGGTAGCGGTCGAGAACGCCGCTGCGTCTTTCTCCCGGTCATTCAGGGTCACCACGTCCTGGTCCGTTCGGACAACAGATCTGTGGTATCCTACCTAAACCGTCAGGGCGGTGTCAGATCCAGGAACCTCTTCCATCTGACGAAACGCATACTGAGTTGGTCCCAGTGCCACCTGCGCTCGCTGAGGGCGACGCACGTGCCAGGCCACCTGAACGACGGCCCGGACAGACTGTCCAGAGACAATGTTCCCCCAGGGGAATGGTCCCTGCACGCTCAAACAGTCCAGACGTTATGGCACCTATTCGGCAGAGCAGAGATAGACCTCTTTGCGTCAGCAAAGAACTCTCACTGCCCAATATTTTTCTCGAAAAGCGAGGACGCGCTGGCCCAGGACTGGCCCAGACGCCCGCTTTACGCCTTCCCTCCCGTCTCGCTATTGCCACAGGTAATGCAGAGGATCAGGGAAACGCGTCACTCGGTGCTCCTCATAGCCCCGCGTTGGGAGAATCAGACATGGTTCCCGGAGCTTACGCAGCTGTCACTGACAGCGCCGTGGCCCATCCCAGTGAGAGCAGATCTCCTCTCTCAAGCTCGTGGCAGAATCTGGCATTCCCACCCAGAGCGCTGGGCGCTGCATGCGTGGGTGATCAACGACTACCCGTCGCTCTGCCAGAAGGAGTAATAAATACCATTATACACGCTAGAGCCCCTTCCACTAGAAGACTCTATGCGTCAAAATGGTCTGTGTTCTCAAAATGGTGCACCGACAGAGACCTGGACCCGCGGACATGTGGGGTGTCGTCGCTGCTCATATTTCTACAAGAGCTGCTGGATAAGGGCAGATCCCCATCCACGCTCAAAGTGTATGTGGCGGCCGTTGCGGCGTTCGCTGAACCCCTGCACCGCCAGTCATGGGGAAAAAACGAGCTGGTCATCCGCTTCCTCAGGGGAGCTAGAAGGATGAACCCCCCGCGCCCCCCATCGGTTCCTATCTTGGATCTTTCTATAGTTCTCGAAACTATGAAAGCCCCCCATTTCGAACCACTTCAATCCGTGGATCTGAAATACCTTTCACTCAAAACCGTTTTTCTGACTGCCCTGTCATCAGTCAAACGTGTGGGAGACCTTCAGGCGCTGTCTGTCAGCGCTGCGTGTCTTGAGTTTGGACCAAGTGACTCCAAGGTCATTTTAAAGCCTAGACACGGCTATGTTCCCAAGGTGATCGGTACTCTTTTCAGAGCACAGGTAATTTCCCTATCGGCGCTGCCAGCACCCGCAACGCCAATCTCCTTTGCCCGGTCAGAGCACTGAGATTGTATACTGCGCGCTCCACCGCTTTCAGACGCTCTGAGCAGCTTTTCGTTTCGTTCTGAGGAAGCACCAAAGGTCTCGCCGCCTCGAAACAGACACTATCTAGATGGATAGTGGACGCTATTGCTGCTGCATACAAGTCAAAAGACCTGCCATGCCCGTTGGGCATTAGGGCTCACTCCACTAGAGGCATGGCATCCTCGTGGGCATGGTCCAGCGGGATTTCCATTCACGACATATGCGTGGCAGCGGGATGGACTTCCCCCTCCACCTTTGTCAGATTTTACAATATGGAAGTGCCCGCTCTGCAGGCAAAACTACTAGCGGTTTAATACGTTACAGCTCCCCTGGTGAGCTGCACTGATGGGACACATTCCACACAGACCGGCACCGCCGCTCTGTCGTTCCCTTCCCACTATGTGCTTATATATTACACAAACACTGACCCGCATTCTTGCCGGCCAAATCTTATTTCCCCACTCATAAGGGCTCCCCGGGTCCCCTTAAATCCCTGGGGCTCATACAGTGGATGCTTGGCGCGCACGGCGTTGACAATGGGTTCCGTGAGCGTAAGCTAGCTTACGCATATCTGAGAGAACCTCTCGTAAGAGAAGATATCAGTTACCTAACGTAACCTCGGTTCTCTCTAGATGAGGGAACGAGTATTGCGTAGCCGGCCGTGCTCGCGCCACGAGCGACTTTTCGCTTCAGTCAATGAAAACCAGGGTTCCAGCCTACGAACTACGCTTATATGCACTCTAGTCACGCCCAATTTGGCGGGCTTTGATGCAGTAAGCGCGCGCACGCCTCTCATTGGACGCGAGTTCGCCCAAGTTCATCTATAGGCTGCAGCAGTTGCCGCAGAGCAACCAATGAGCTCGCTCGCTAGCTCGCTCGAGGTCTGCAGCTGCGCACTGCGTTGACAATGGATACAAAATTAAGGATAATTTTTGGCTTCAATATCTCAGAAAAGATGAATCTTTCCCATAGCGTAAGCTAGCTTACGCAATACTCGTTCCCTCATCTAGAGAGAACCGACATTACGTTAGGTAACCGATACGTTTTCCATATATCCTGTGGAGGTGGTGCCTCTGGAATGTTCAGATAGTTCAGAAAACTGGTGACTCAGGTAAGATTGTAAGGGCTTAGTGAGTTACATCCACAAAACTTTAATGAAAAGCTGGGTACATGGATACAAGTCACAACAGTGAGCAATTAGGTTATAAGTATAGTGGTGAATAGGGTTTGTGTGTGTGTGTGTGTGTGTGGTCTGAAACAGAAGAGAAATCGGCAAATTAGACAAAGAATATTACAATCCTTCTGTTAAATTCTTATATAGTAAACATTTCCCATACTGAACATAAATAAACAATAAACAATCACCTATTGTCTGAAATTCACTGACAAATCCACAATTATTAGTGTAGTCTGTCAAATTAAATTAATCTGGCTAACAGATTAACATTTATACTTAATACAACAACAATGCATTATAGCACGTGTCTGTAACACTAGCATGTTCCCGATAGAGATTGACAATTAACATCAACTTGTGCAAATACAAATTTACAATAGTAATACAACATAATATTGATAACATCAACATTATTAAAAGGTAAATTTCTTCTAGAAATGAGATATAACTTTTTCTTCACAAACGTACACAGCTCTAAAGATGATATGCTCACAGTAAACCCATCTTGTGCGATGTATAAAGCAACACTGTCTTAAAGGGAAAGGTGAAATCAGTCCCTCTAGTGGTGAAGTATGAAAGTGCAGTTAAAGAGATAGACTTTCCAACTTATCCTCTTTCTGTGGTGCAAAATTATTAAATATATTTATGTTTATTTTTACTGCAGCACTTTGTGTGTGTTGCAGCACTTTACAAGTTTCACTTCACATGAACTGCTGGAAGACACTGATAAGAGCACACCATGTGTCCAACATGTGAATACGGAACAATGCGGCACTTGTCACATCACCTCTTATAGATGTTGTGTATGACCTGTATTCTGCTCAGTTATCAACTGTCATGTCCGAAACGAACATGTGTCTCCTGTAATGTTGGGTTTTGTGTAAAAATTACAATGAATAAATTATTAATTTTGTTTTAAATATTGCAAGTTCTTTGGAGTGCCAACTATTATTATTATATCTGGATTGTGCATTTCAATTCACAGAATTTTTACAAAGTGTGTAGAAACGTGTGTCAATTTTTGTCACATCCGCAATGCAAGTGGATAGTGTTCAAACCAAAGGGGGAATCTTGCATCCTCTTGGTTAGACGGGGCTCGTGAAGGGCGGGATAGTGTCTATGGAATGGTCATGCATGAGCTGGGTCCGTCGGACAGACACACTCCCCTCTTGGGTCCACAGTGCGAGGGGTGGCGGCAAATGAGAGGGGGAAGGGGGCCCGACCTCTGCTTATTAATTATGCACCTCTTCTCCTCTCCTGCCCAACTCCCGTCCTGAGGAGGGGCCACATTCCACCACATCTGGCAATGAGTACTTTAAATATGGAGTTATAATTTATAATTTATTAATCTTATAAGAGTGACCCCACACAGGAGATCATCTTTTATTATCAAGTATTTTAGCTAACCAGTGCGAAGGGACCATTTATCACAAGGAAATTGCAGGAAAAGTCTCTGGTGTTCTGTGGGGCCCCTGTCGTGGAATATCGTGATGAATCTCTCTAAGTTGTAAGAAAACTCTCGGAGTCTTGAGTTCCAGATGCCAAAGTTGTAGTTTATTGAACACCAACAAACATGAGACTGGCCAGCTGTCCGTTCTGCCATTAGTCTCCTAAGTTCTCAATTATATACCTTTTGCTATCTTTTACCCATTATCTCTGACCAATGGGATTATTGCCCTGGTCTCTTTCCCTCGCCACCCCCCGCCTATCTTAAAAAAAAAAGAAAACATACATCAGCTGGTAACTTCACATTTCTTGGACACATGTCATAGTTTATGGGAACCCTTACAGTAAGGCGGCCTTGTTTATTTCACGGCTTTGTTTGTTTCTTCACATTATCATAAAAGAAAATGCAAGCTCCACAGATTTTTAGCTCATCAAGAAAAACATTATGGCAGAATTAGCTCATCAAGAAAAACATCATGGCAGAAAAACACCAGCTGCTAAGATATCATACAAGACACCATTCATATTTTGTTTCAGCTGCTAAGATATCATACAAGACACCATTCATATTTTGTTTTTGTTAGCTCATACACCTGTTTCTCAAGGTTATATACCAGTCAACAATTAATTCATAGTGAATGTGGTAACCCCTTAGTTATAGTATTGTTATAAGAGTAAAAACCAACAAAAACAGACCATGTCTTAAGCGTCTAAGATCATCTTAACTCCGTCTCTTGTTATTTTAAGATGTTAAAGATGGTTTTGAGTTGTTGTTTCCCAAACCAGCAGATCCTCATTAAAGTAGATTTAAGTGTTGCTGGAGCTGTCCGGTCCACAGGTGCTGAAACTTATATATGCTTCAATTTGCACACCAGGAGCCTCAATTCAATGGCATTATACTGTCCACGGTTCCGTCACAAGACGAGCTGCTTTAACGGGCAGAGATTCACAATCTCCTTGCAAAAGACGCGATAGAGATTGATCCAGACTCACAAACACAAAAGCTCTTACATCAGTTATTTTATCGTTTGGAAAAAAGACTAGATCCTAGATCTGAGTGTGGCAGGGCGGAGGGCGGGGCCGGGTAGTGGTCCTACACACCCGGTCCCGTATTAGGCTAATAAAGCCTCCGAGAGGGATAAAGGCCAACGCAGAGCTGCCGTGAGAGAGAGAGATGAAAAAAAAACCTTTTACTCGCCAGTTCTCCGATACGCCACAGCTTGTTCCTCGGCCACTCCTCCACCCTCTATCGGACGACATCCACGCCTCTCCGGGCGGATCAGAGGCAGACCTCCAGCCCCTGGCGCATGGAACGCCCCGCTGCGTTCTCGGGGAACAGAAGGGGTCTCCCCCGCTCCAGGTGGTCGGCAGCGAGCCCCTCCCCGCTCGCGGTTGCCTATCTCAAACCCCGCCGCATTTCAGAACCCAATAAGCAAGATAGGTAGGCGACTCCTGCGCTCCTGCCAGCGGCCCTGACAGCTCCAGGCGGTTGGTTAGGAGCCCCTTCTCCCCTCGCGGTCGGCGGCCATCGTCCTCTTCCAGGCGGCTGGGCTCCTCGTCCCCCGGCAGATGGCTGCGGCTGCTCCATTGGGGTGGACGGTAGTGGCGAGAACTCTACTACGGCGTATCCCTCCTCCTTCCCGGATTTCGGCACCAGTGTAAAGGGATCAATGGAAAGAAGGAGGCGAGAACCGGCTTGTCAATATAAATAATATTTTTAATATTTGATTGAAGTTTATTTCGAGCAAAATAAAATAAAATAATATATACATATATATTAACACTCACACACAAATAAAAAAAGAAAAATAACATGGCACAGCTTATCTCTCATATACATAGATATAAATATATACACATATACACACATATTATTTACACTTATAATAATAGTTGCTCGAAAGGGAGTGGAAAGAAGTATGACTTATTTGCTCCCACCCCCAATTCCTTCCCATATATTACCCCATATATCCGCTGCCATTAACAGTTAAATAAATAATAATTTATTTGTTTTGATAATATTTATTTGATATTATAGTTTCTTACAATTACATTATGCTATCTCAATAATCACTGTAATGCTATATGATAATCCTCATTATCAGTAAACATTCAAATATATATCCCGATATCTATAATAATCACATCATATATAAAATATAACCATATCCTAGCATTTTGTTTAAACATAGTTTTACAATAACAGTAATATCAATAATAATTAATAATAATCATTATCATTATTTACTCAGCTATGTACACATATCCCACTCTTTTGTAATTGTGTCACCATTTACAATATCAAGATAAATAAATAGGAACCGTTTATAATCCTAAATACTTAAGTTTTTTTTTACCATAACCAGTACCCCTCCCAATCACAAACACAAGAGCACCCAGATCCCTCACTCAGTCTCATATTTTGTCAACACCATTTCTTTTAAATTTGAATTTGAATTGGTGAATATTTGGGCATTGCTTGAACTGTATCCCCAAACCATTCCAAAGTCTGACACCACACACAGACACACACAAGCTTTTCCTGGTGGTTCTCACCACCTGGACTTTAAAGTTTTCACATCCCCTCAGGTTATAGCCCCCTTCTCTTCCTAAAAAAAACTTTTGGATATTACCTGGCAGATCATTTTTGTTGGCTTTATACAAGAATTGAGCAGTATAAAAATCAACTAGATCAAAAAGTTTTAAAATTTTAGATTGCAAAAATAATAAGTTTGTTTGATCAAAATATCCCACCTTGTGTATGATTCTAACTGCTCGTTTTTGGAGTAAGAAGAGGGTATGTAGTGAACTTTTATAATTATTGCCCCAAATTTCTATACAATAAGTTAAATAGGGCAGAACCAGTGAACAATACAATATATATAGTGCATTATATTCCAAGACGTATTTAACTTTATTAATTATAGAAATACTTTTAGATACTTTGCCTTGTATGTATCTGATGTGTGGTTTCCAGCTTAATTTACTATCAATAGTTATTCCCAAGAATTTAATTTCTGACACTATTTCTAATGTAACACCATCAATACTTAATAATATTTCTGCGTTTTTTTATAATTACCAAACATCATTACCTTCGTTTTATTTAAATTCAAAGATGATTTATTAATATCCATCCATGTTTTTAGTTTTACTAATTCTTCATTTACAATTTTTATAAGTGTATTATAATTATCACAAGAAAAAAATATATTGGTATCATCAGCAAATAATATAAATTTCAGTAATTTAGATACACAAAATATGTCATTTATATATAAATTAAATAATTTAGGACCTAATACTGATCCTTGAGGGACCCCACAAGCAATGCCCAGACACTGTGACGTAAACTCACCCAACTTCACAAACTGTTGTCTTTCAGTTAAGTAACTTTTGATCCAGTTCGAAGCCACCCCCCTAATGCCATATTTTTCCAATTTAGTTAGTAAAATTGAGTGATTAAGAGTATCAAAAGCTTTCTTTAAATCAATAAATATTCCCACTGCATATTTTTTTTTTTGTCTAGGGTGTTCGTAATTTCTTCCACAGCTTCAATTAAAGCCATTGATGTGGACCTCTTTGTTCTAAAGCCATACTGACCTTCATTTATTATGTCATGCTTGTCTATACATTTTTCTAATCTATCATTAAATAGTTTCTCTAAGATTTTTGAAAACTGAGGTAGCAGAGAGACAGGTCTATAGTTTGTGAAGATGTGCTTGTTTCCATTTTTATATAATGGTATTATTTTTGCGATTTTCATTTTATTTGGAAAAATTCCAGTCTGAAATGATACATTGCATATGTATGTTAGCGGTTTTGAAATACTATTTACTACTTTTTTAATTATTGTCATATCTATATCATGACAATCAGTAGATGTTTTATTTTTGCATTTAGTAACAATAGCTATAATCTCTGTCTCACTCACATCAGAGAGAAAGATGGTCTTTGCATTCCTTTCTATAATTGACTCATTGAATGTATCACTTTCACGCTCAGGAATTATTGCTGCTAAATCTGGTCCAACATTTACAAAAAACTAATTGAAACTATTTACTATGTTATGCATATTAAAGTTTTCAACATTCTTATCAATAAAATAATCTGGATATGAATTCTTAATTGTTTTATCCTTAATTATACTATTTAATATACCCCATACCCCTTTAATATTGTTTTTATTTTCATTTAATACATTTTTATAGTATAATTTCTTACTAGTTCTTATTATATTGATCAATTTATTTTTATGTTTTATATCTGTTTTCACATTCTTTTGTCCTTAATTTAATAAATTGTCTGTATAAAGTATTTTTTCTTTTGCAAGCATTTTGTAAACCCTTAGTTAACCAGGGACATTTTATAAGTTTATTCTTGTAGTTGTATTGTCGAATAGGACAGTTTTTGTTGTATAATGTGCTAAATATTTCTAGAAAACTATATAATATAAAACTTAAACAGACACAAACACACACATGACGGACATGTCCGTAAACTATCTCTCTCTCCCACACGTTCCTCTGCAGTTGGCCTTTATCCATCTCGGAGGCTTGATTAGCCTAATACGGAATCGGGTGTGTAGGATCACGACCCGGCCCCGCCTCCACCCTGCAACACTGAGAGAAAGCATTTCCACTGAAGTGTTTTCAGACATACAGTATTATAATTAGTCATCGCCCTACTGGCCCGTGACATTGTGGGTTTCCTCCAGGTACTCCGGTTTCCCCCACAAGTCCAAAAACATGCAGGTTAATTTAATTGGAGAATCCGGTCACTGGTGATTGCGTCAAGAAGGGCATCCAGTATAAAACCTGTGCCAGGTCAAATATGTGGATCACGGATGGTCTGCGTTGGTGACAACTAACGGAAGCAGTTGAAAGAAGATGACAACAACTGGGTCAGAGCATCTGTAAAACGGCAGGTCTTTATGTATCTGAAATACTGCCCATCTCTGACCGAAGCAGACGCTTATAATTTTATAAAGATCTTACATTAATTATTTTAAAACTAATTTAAATAGTTGTTTACAGGAATTACAGGGTTTATGGTGTTACATCGTCATGGCAATGAAGTTGTAAAATGATATATAACTTTATACAGAAGGTTAGCAACGATTTTATCGCACTAATATGTGAACACACATGTAGTTTAAGTCTTGTGGCTATACTTGAAGCAGTGAGTATCTGAATGCTGACGGATTGGCTGACAGATTTCAGAAAATTCCTTTAATTTCATAGCATGCAACCCAGTTAAATATGCAAAATGGAAGTTTATGCAATTTGTATTGTACTGTTAAAACTGCAGGTTTTTGAGATGTAAAAAATAAATCCAAGATATATCATGTCAGATCTTTTTCCACCTTTAATGTGATATTGAAACCACAAATTATACTAACAAACAAATAAAAGCCTTTAAGGAAAAAAAGAGAAAAATTAAACCCTAAAAATTACCTGGTTGCATCCAACATACTCTATGCAAGTACGTGAACGCAGATCCACCTTGATACACAAGCTCGATTTCACATGTCGTTGCGTTGTGAAATATGTCAGCACTCAATTAATAACAGAACGAAAGCGCTGCATTCTCAGCGTTGCCACAAGGGGCGCAACAGCATATTTTCTTCTTTAAATTCAATATGACTTGCCTAATCCGTAAATCTGTGGCTCAGGTGGTAGAGTGGGTTGTCCAATATTCGCAGGTTCGATTCCTGGCCCACATGTCTTCACATTCCGAAGTGTCCTTTGGCAAGACACTGAACCCCAAGTTGCTCTCAATGGCAGGCTAGCGCCTTGCATGCCAGCTCTGCTGTGTGTGTGTGTGAATGAGTCACAGTGTAAAGTGCTTTGAATACCACTTCAAGTTTAAAAAAGCGCTATTTGTGCCAACCATTTACCATAATGGATTAACTGACAGCTGTTTTGAATGAATAGAGCTCTTAAGGAACTGGTTTCCAAACAGTTTGAAAAGCATTTTATTTTCATGCTGCCTCCGTATACCGCCTCCAAAAGGCAGCATTTTCCTGGTTTTGGACACAGCACCAGTTTTGTGGTCACACCTAAAAAATATATTGCCCTCTTGTGGTCTAAGGTTTGAAACAACCAGAGCAAAGCTAGAACTCATGTAATATATGTACAACGGGACCACGCACCTGCGTTTGTGTATTTACGTGAAGTAGGTTTCGGCCTTTACTGCTAAAGCCATGGGGCCATTCTTCATACGTTGCTTAATACAGCCAGAATCGAATGACAAATGCCAGATCTTCTAATCCTGACAATTCCTATCTTGCTTATTGGGTTCTTCAAACGCAGTTGCGGATTTGATCAGTATAGCAGGATTGAGAGATAATTTGTCTTTCCTGTTTTGATTGAAAAGGTCATATATATCAAGAGTCGAAACCATGATCAGCAATGCTGTGATTGGTTGGCGATATGACAGACCAATGTTATGATGTCATAAATGTAAATAAATAAATAAATAAGAATAATGCAGTGCCTGGGAAAAACTTCCAGTATCACATCTGCTTATAAAGCTGCAATCTAATCCTGTTTATGTGAAATAAGCCTGATCCCGAGAACGGCTGAGCTTAAAGAACTGTTGCTATGACAGCAACTTCAGTACGTATAGAATCTGAAACGTTCAGTGTGAACTGTGAAGTCATAAGGAAAGAAAACTTCTCAAGGACAGAATATGTACTGTATATTAAAATGTTAAACTTTACACAGTTAAAAGAAATGATGTTATTGTTTGAAATTAAACAGTAGATGCTGTTTTGGTGTAATTTTCTTAACAAGAACTTTTTATTGCTTGAATGATTTGAAAAGTAGTACTTCCTTCAGGCATTGATTGAAGAGCAAGTTGTCAATCCGTGTGTTTGTGTGTGTGTGTGTGTGTGTGTGTGTGTGTGTGTGTGTGTGTGTGTGTGTGTGTGTGTGTGTGTGTGTGTGTGTGTGTGTGTGTGTGTGTGGAGCCAAATGCAAGGGAGAGCCAGAGTATATGATATGTAAGATGTTACAATATATAGAATTCATACATACTATAGATCCACATATGACACAATGTACATCAGTTAATAAAATATCCTAACTTTCTGGAAATGGTGTATTCCTGAACAAGTTGAGAATGTTTCAGATAGAGAAAGATGAATGTATCTTGAATATAAATCCTAAAATTATCAACATTGACCACTTACTGTATAGAACAAATTATCCACTAATTATTTTTGTTTTTCATTTTAAGCTGATGTTTGTAATTTATTTTTAAGTTAAAAATATTTTTTGTTAGCCTGCAGAGAGGTTTGTAACCTTGTAAGGTGAGTGTAAACACCGGATCTGTGGCGCGATGAAAACATTCCTGTTGGTTTGACTGGCCCTTTTATTTTCTAAATTCTGTTTGTTGACACCAGTGATGCAGAAATGACTCACTTTGGCTATAAATATGAGTGAACATGTTAATACTGTAGACGATGCTAAAACATCCCACAAAGAGAACCTGAAGCATCTTTACTCCTGAAAGATCAGGTAAGTGTTTGTTTTTTGTCTCTGAAAGTTGCCAGTGAGATGTTAGTTGATAACTCGGGGTGGCATGGTTAGATATTCTCATGTAACATTAGAGTAAAGAGAAAGTATTAGTAAGTATTACATGTAAGAAGTTGTGTTGTGCAAATGAATGCGCATATTCTTAGACTTTGGATTTGTAAAACTTTATTGTATTTGATGTTGTCTTTCAGCATCTGCACTATATTACTCTATATGAAGTGAATTTCACTGAGGAATTATTACTAAATCAGGATGCTGAGCATTGCACCCCTTCTCATTTTAACTGTTGAAGTTGTCCTAGGACAGGTAAGCTTACTGTACATTCAATATGCACATTGCTACATTACTATTGATAATACATTTCTCATTATTTCCTGTTGCTACAGGGCAACAGAATGGCTGTTAAAGAACAGATCTATCCATTGGATATGGCAAACAAATCTGTTGATGACAAATATGACGATTGTAGAAAGGAAACATCAGACCTGGTGTATACATCATTGCTAAAGAACGAAATCGATGAGAATCCTACATATAAAGATGCTTGGGAAGAAGGGAAAACGTACGCCAAGACACCTGCAGATAACTTGACCATGAACCATTCAATCGCCATTTATGTGTACACTGCTAGAAAAGTATATGCAGATTTCAATAACGCAGGTCGTAGTGGTAAACACAATTACAAAAGGAGATTATACAAATGGCGTTCACTTCAGTTTTTGTTGACAGAAGTGATACAGATTCTGAATGAAACACAAAACCAATGTCACTTAACTTATCGTCGTACTAAAGTTGAATTTGATAAGGACGTTCTGAACAAAGAGGTTCGTTTTGGCTCTTTTACATCATCTTCTCTCAATGAAACAGCAATAAAGAATTTTGGAAATGTATCTTGTTTTGAAATTGAAACTTGTGAAGGTGCTTATGTGGCAAACTATTCTGCACATGCTGAAGAGGAAGAGGTGCTGATTCCCCCATATGAGAAATTTAATGTCACTGATATCAAGAACAATTCCTGGTGTAAAACTGTGTACGTGCTGAAAAGCTTGGGAACAAAAAGTGACCTGAACTGCATAGTGGCAAAACACACACCTATAAATTTTGTAAGCAATATCAGGTCAAAACCAAACGGTTGCTGTAAGTTCGGTGGTCCCGTTGGCCTCCCAGGGGGTGACGATCATGGGAGTGGCACTGATAGGGCTGGTCCTGATGGGCTTCATGGTCCGCGTGCTCAGTAATAAACTGACTGTGATTGGGGAAAGATGTAACTTGTCTGTCTCTTTGCGTTTCTCACATGAATACATTTTATTAAAACATTCATTTATTCATTCTTATGCCAACAGAAATGTGTAATAGAGTATTATAAAGAGTTTAAGTGAGCACATATAATGTCTTAAAGCATTTTTATATGTTGAGGATTATAAAAGCAATTAATCAATGGGTTTAATTAATTCAAGAGTGATTTAAATATGTGTGTATATGTATGAAAGTAATGTGTTAACAGACTGAAGAAGTGAATCCATGACACAAATGTCATTACTTTGTGAAGTGTGTGTTGGAGTTTGTTATATTCTCTGTTCAATCACCATGTTAGTGCATTTCAGTGTGTGCGCATGTGTGAGTAAAATGATGGCATTAATGGATGAGACTGAATAATTAAGATTACAAATGCAACAAAAGCTAAAGTATTTCTCTTGCTGTGAAATCTGTATTTGATAATTCATTCAGTGTGTCTTCATGTCAGTGCCATCAATTGCCAAGCGGATGTTTTTGCATTTTTCACAGTTTATGTGCATTTTCAGTATGTAAAGTTGGCATAGTGTTTTACTGTATTCAGCAGAAAATGATTATTCATGTAAGTAAATAAACT